>NW_025240768.1:0-3499 GCF_018294505.1 Triticum aestivum
AAGTTTTCGGTGAGTCCGTACAGCAGCGGATCCGATCCAGTAGGCGGCGGCTAGGTCACGCGATAGGCGCAACAACGCTACAGGGGGTACCGGCCAGGCGACGTGGTCGTCCGAGAGCGGCCCAGGAAGCAGGCCGAGTAGCTGGCGAAGTTGAGTTGGAGGCGTGCGTGTGCGTAGCACAAGAGAGCCGCTGTGCAGGGCAAGATGTGTGTGCGGTGCAGAGCCGATTGAAGCAAACAGCAGATTTGTTATGAAAAAGAGAGAGGACCGAGTCCTCGTGTTTGACGCGGAGAGAGGCAGCATGAGATCGATTCGGCGGAAGGAAAAAAAATCCATTGATTGATATATGCATCCATCGGAGAGCAGGGGCATTGGAAAAGCAACAGTTTGCATCAAGTTGTGCGTGTGGCTCCAGGCAAATCAGCGACGCAGCAGTTCAGAGGATCAGGCTAAGCATCAAGGTGTACAGAACCTCCCGTGAGTAGTTCAATCAAATTTCCAATATAGTATTTTGCTACTTGCACACGAGAAGGGTATGGAGATCTTGGGCTTTGTTAACGTACACGGACTGCAGAACATCGCATCTGGTAGCAGCTTGGTTAATTTTTCGTAGGTCAGCCGTACAAAGAACTATGGCATCAACCGGTACCATGTTTGAGGTGGAGAAGTTTATTGAAACTGAAAACCTTGGGTTATGGCAAACAAGATGAAAAATTTGTTGGCACAATAGGGATGCTTGAGGGCATTGCAGGAAGTCATGCCAGCTAAGATGGAATTATGTGTGATGGATGGAAATTCGCGGAAGATGATCTGGGAGCCTCGAGCGTGTCATGCAGTCGGATAAGTTCGGCTGGGTCGGACTGAACAGGCTGACGGATCAACGTGAATCGGTTGGACAGAAGACGGTGGTAGGATTGGCGACGGCAACATAGGAGCGTGATGCTGATGGTGACCGACTTCTGGGCGTGGAAACACGTGGCGCATGCCCGAGGCTTGTGTGGCTTCGACAAGACTATGGCGTGGGGTTGATTCAAGATGGCGTACGCATGTGAGCTTGAAGTCGACGGGACGCGAGGGTGGACTGATCATCTACCATGGAGTCATGTTGAAGGTGGAGCTGGATTGAGGGGCTATGGTGTAAGGATCCAGAGAATCGAAGCCTATTCAGCGGGAAAAAAGCGAGTGACATGCAGTTCGGACTGGAGCCCAGTGGTCTGATGGAAGCGTGAAACTCGTCATCGGTCGGTGATGATCGGTGGTACCCGGCAGTGGGGGTTGAGTGGTGTGGTTTCGCGACCCTTGAGACTCGACCAGGACAGCGGAGGCTCGACGCGGTAATAGCGGCGAGGCATGCGGTAAGCACGGGGGCATGGAAACGGGCCAGGGCTCTGGCGGTCATACATGCGGTGAGACAACTGCGAATTTGAATCGGGATGACTACAAGCAATGGTGAAATTCCTTCAAGTTTCAGACAGGCGGTCAAGAAAGGAGCGGTGATGTTGAGTTCAGGTAACTCTTATGTGTGACACCCAATATGTGAGTTGTTCATTTTCACGAAGGTCAGTGATCAGTGTGTGATGGCTTTGGACTGATACTCTGGAAGTTGGGAGCACAAACTAGAGTAACCACTAGTAGAAAAACAGGGCTTTGGTCCAGGTCGGGTCATCCCGTTAGTCCCGGTTCAGTTCAGAACCGGGACCAATGGGGGCATTGGTCCCGTTTCGTGAGCCCAGGGGGCCGGCCGGGCCACGTGGGCCATTGGTCCGGTTCATCTGGACCTTTTGGTCCCGGTTGGTGGGATGAACCGGGACCAATGAGCCTCGCTCCTGGCCCACCACCATTGGTCCCGGTTGGTGGCTTGAACCGGGACTAAAGGCTCCCCTTTAGTCCCGGCTCATGTCACCAACCGGGACCAATGAGGTGCCTATATACCCCTCGCTCGCGAGCAGAGCACCCCAGTGCTCTGTTTTTCTCTGGCCGAGGGGGAGAGGGCTTGGTGGTGCTCTAGCTCACCTCCTATGCACACAAGGTGTTCGATGGAATGCCCGAGCCACACTACTTAAGCTTTCTCCTCTCCAAGCTCGACCTCCAAGCTCCATTTTTCATAATATTTGTCTAGGTTTAGCGGTCCATCACGCCCCGTCCCCGTCTTCACCGCGGTCGATCACCCGCGCTGAGCTCATCGCCGGCACCACCATGGTGAGCCTCTTGTTCTTATCTTCTTTCTGAAAGGAAAAATATTCTTACTTGTATGTTTACATAGATACTTGTATTATTTTCTTACTTTTATTATTGCATCTTATATAGTGCGATGGTTTTGGTATCCGCCCCCGTCGGCCCTCGTCCTGTCTATGATTCGGATGTGGTATATATATTATCTTTGTAACTATTGGTTCATTTATTGTTTATGAAAATTATGCCGACCAACGTGACATAGATTTTATTTATGTAGGATGTATGTGAATCGGAAATGCCAACCGACCCTATTGTTGAGAGGTTAAATTTAGTTGAAGAAGAAAACAATTTGTTGAAGGAAAAAATAAAAAAAAATTGAGGAGGAGAAGATGATATTGGAGTTGCATGTTGCGGATGTCGTCGATGATCACAAGATCAAGATGGATGCAATGCGCTTGAAGATTAGAAAGATTAGAAAATATGCCATTCATACCGAGGCTTGGTATCATTATTCCGTTAGATCAATTGTTACTTTGGTTGCGATTATGATCGCATTTGTTTTCGCATTGAAACGTTTTACATAGTTTCAATGTATGGTTTATTTAATTAGATGCTCTGGAGAGCTATATGTTATTAGATGAGAACTATGTATGCACTTTGGTATTAATGTGATGATGAACTTCTATTAATTTGGACACTTAATTATATATAATGCACGCAGATGAACCGACAATGGATGTAATGCGATGATGTGCCCGATGATGATGATCTCCGCCGGGTCATTGTCGATGCAAGGACACAATGTGAAAGTCAAAAGGAAAAGCTGAAGTTCGATCGCATGTTAGAGGATCACAAAAAGGGTTATACCCCAATTGCGAAGATGGCAACACAAAACTCGGTACCGTACTGGAATTGCTGCAGTGGAAGGCAGAGAATGCTGTGGCTGACAAAGGATTTGAGAAGCTACTGAAAATATTGAAGAAGAAGCTTCCAAAGGATAACGAATTGCCCGACAGTACATACGCAACAAAGAAGGTCGTATGCCCTCTAGGATTGGAGGTGGAGAAGATACATGCATGCCCTAATGACTGCATCCTCTACCGCGGTGCATACAAGGATCTGAACGCATGCCCGGTATACGGTGCATTGCGGTATAAGATCAGCCGAGATGACCCTGGTGATGTTGACGGCGAGCCCCCCAGGAAGAGGGTTCCTGCGAAGGTGATGTGGTATGCTCCTATAATACCACGGTTGAAACGTCTGTTCAGAAACGAAGAGCATGCCAAGTTGATGCGATGGCACGGTGAGAACCGAAAGAAAGATG
>NW_025240769.1:0-3499 GCF_018294505.1 Triticum aestivum
GGCTCGCAAAGAGAGCACCTGCCAAATGTGTTAGATGAAGTTCCACCTAGTGAAGCCATCAAGCTCATGGGAACTGGAGAAATCATACCTTCTGAGGCACAGGCTGAAGAGGAACTCATCATCTCTGCACCTAATCAACCTGAAGACAATTCTCAGCCTGAAGTCAATGCTCAAAATGAAGACAATGACCAGCAAGAGCAAAATCTTCGTCCAGTTCATCCTCGTGTTGCAAATGAAGTACAGATTGAGAAGATAATTGGTAGCATCAATGCACCTAGTCCACTCACTCGTTCAAGAGCAACGCAACTGGCAAATTTCTGTGGGCACTTTGCATTTGTATCTATATCTGAACCCAAGAAAGTTGCTGAAGCCTTCATGGAACCTGAATGGATTCAAGCTATGCAAGAAGAGCTTCAACAGTTTGAGCTGAACAATGTGTGGGAATTGGTCAAGCGTCCTGATCCTCGTAAGCACAATGTCATTGGCACCAAATGGATATATCGCAACAAGCAAGATGAGCATGGTCAAGTTGTCAGAAACAAGGCTCGCCTAGTTGCTCAAGGATACACTCAAGTTGAAGGGATTGACTTCGATGAAACATTTGCTCCTATGGCTAGGCTTGAAGCCATTCGCATACTGCTAGCCTATGCAAATCATCACAACATCCTTCTGTATCAAATGGATGTGAAGAGTGCCTTTCTCAATGGCAAGATTGAAGAAGAAGTGTATGTTGCACAGCCACCTGGCTTTGAAGATCCAAAACATCCTGATATGGTATACAAGCTCAACAAGGCACTGTATGGCCTCAAACAAGCCCCTCGTGCTTGGTATGACACACTCAAAGACTTCCTGAAGAGCAAAGGCTTCAAACCTGGTTCCCTGGATCCCACACTCTTCATGAAGACATATGATGGTGAACTGTTTGTGTGCCAAATCTATGTGGATGACATTATCTTCGGCTGCACTAACCAGAAATACAGTGATGAGTTTGGACACATGATGCAAGAGCAATATCAGATGTCCATGATGGGTGAGCTGAAGTTCTTCCTAGGTCTTCCAATCCATCAGCAGAGCAACATCATCTTCATATCTCAAGAGAAATACCTCAAAGACTGCCTGAAGAAGTTTGGAATGCAAGACTGCAAAGGTTACACGACGCCAATGCCAACCAAAAGTCATCTGGGTCCTGACACCAATGGTAAAGAGTTTGATCAAAAGGTATACCGCTCCATGATTGGTTCTTTACTTTATTTATGTGCATCTAGGCCAGATATCATGCTTAGTGTTTGCGTGTGTGCCCGATTCCAAGCGGCACCAAAGGAATCGCATCACTTAGCTGTGAAGCGAATTCTTCGATATTTGGCTTACACCCCAACATTAGGATTATGGTATCCAAAGGGCTCAGAGTTTGATCTAGTTGGATTCTCGAATGCTGATTATGCCGGTGACAAGGTGGATCGCAAGTCTACATCAGGCACATGTCACTTTCTGGTATGATCACTTGTCTGTTGGTCTTCAAAGAAGCAGAACTGTGTATCTCTCTCCACTGCTGAATCTGAATACATTGCTGCTGGATCTTGCTGCGCTCAGCTTCTATGGATGAAGCAAACACTCAAGGACTATGGCATCCATCTGAAGCAAGTACCACTCTACTGTTACAATGAAAGCACCATCAAGATTTCCAACAACCCAGTTCAGCACTCGAAGACAAAGCACATTGAAATTCATCATCACTTTCTCAAAGATCATGTCATGAAGGAACATATTGATATCATTCACGTCAACACTGAAGAGCAATTGGCAGATATCTTCACAAAGCCCTTGGATGAGAAAAGGTTCTGCAAGTTGCGGTGTGAGCTAAATATCTTAGAATCCTCAAATGTCCTGTAATTGGACATACATCCTGACACTTATGCATGTTGGTGACTTAGATGTGCAACACACAAAGTAACGTATATCTTCAGTCAATGAAGACATACACTCTAAGTGTGAATACATTAATGCAGAATATGACTTCGGAGCGCCATGATAATTGTGCGCCGTGTCTGGGTCTAATACTTCCTATACGGTGGGTAACGCCACCACCCAATCTTTGTGTGAAGTGTTTCATTGGGCGTCTCATTTGCAAAGTCTTCTCATTTTATTTGTCTTCAACATTGATTTGACTTCTGTTATATCTTCACAATGTTTATTTGGTCTTACTTGGATATATACATATATTTGTGTTTTGTCCTCTACAGCATTCACCTATAGCTATGTCTTCTTTTTTGAATCTTTTGATCTAAGTGAATGTGATCGGACCCCAACCTCTTCTATGCTTCTATCTTAAATTCTATTTATCCAAATCATATGCATTCTATCGAAACTGTCAAATGTCTTCTCTGTGTCCTTGTCAGCAGAAGATACAGAGACAAAAGTTACATGTCAGGACCCCGATTCCAAGTCACATCGATCTAGCCGGTAACACCTCATATCACTTTGCGGCCTCACAAACGGTATTCCCACGGGTGTCGCCTTACCATGGCCCGGGACCGTTTGCGCCTTTTGGCTCACGTATATGATAGTGTCGCTAGCATCCATATGACAGAGAACCCGGGCCGACATGACTAGTCGTGAACCCAAAGTGGCACCAACTTACAGGGACATGCATACATGAATCGACATCGAGCATGTCGGTCAGCAGCGTGCGAATCCGGGCTATAGCACTGGGCTAACAGGACTCCGGTGAACCGGGCTGTAGCAGGCTAGGCAGGACTCCGGATGTCACCGCGTGACATTTCCCCGAAGGGACAGACACAGGAACGAAGTGAATCACATGCCGGCCAGTCAAGTGTTCCGGAGCAGTAGTGCTGGGCTAGCAGGACTCCGGTGAACCGGGCTGTAGCGGCCTACTATGGCTCATGGAAGCACAAGACTACATTTCCACATAAGAGAGGCTACCAAGGATAAACAACTAGGTTGTCGGCTCCCACACATACCAAGCATTTCAATCATACACACAATATGCTCGATATGTGTAATACCACATGGCATCACAACAAGACTCTACGACTCAAAGTATTTATTCATTAGGCTCCGAGCAGCGAGATATTACAAGTCTCATGACCCAACATTCAGAGCATACAAGTCAAAGCACATGCGGAAGCTTAACATGTCTGAGTACATACATCTACAAATGAAAAATGCTGAGAAGCCTGACTACCTACCAGATCCTGCCAAGGGCACAAGATCGTAGCTGAGGTATCAAGCTAAACGTCGAAGTCCACACGGAACTACTAGCGAGACTGACGTCTCTCTGCAAAACATAAAATAGGAAAACGTGAGTACAAATGTACCCAGCAAGAATTACATCAGAACTAGCTACATATGCATCAGTATCAACAAAGGGGGTGGTGGAGTTTGACTACAGCAAGCCAGCTTTGACTCAGTGGCTATTCTAAACTATGACTGCAAGTAACAATTTTGAGGTGGCGCACACGAGTCCACATATTCACCATAT
>NW_025240770.1:0-3498 GCF_018294505.1 Triticum aestivum
AACCGTCCAACTCTTTTCAAGACACCATGCTTGCTGATGCCCGATCCTCACAGGCAGCCCAGACACCGACTTGACGATCCTACATAGGTTGTCTCGTGTCCCTCGACATGCTACCACTACCCGCTCACATGTTCTTCATGTGCGGCCACTACTGGGCGGTCATGAAGGCCAACTGGATCGTCCTCATCCAACAATCCGGTAGTCAATGGCGTCTCGTGGACCTGTACACCCATCGAGAGATCACCCTTCCATCATTGGATACCGCCGACATTGAGCCTCGCGGCCCGCCGGACACTCCTTCCTAGTACGCACGAGATGCATCGAGCATTTGGTATGACCTCTATTTGCTGAAGGTTGTAATCTGTGAAGTGCCCACACCATCGGAAGACTATATGGATTACAAGCTCATTGCCTTGTTTGACGGGGGATTAGTCTATTTGGAATCCGGTCGCCATACATGGATATGGCTCATCATCAATCCTCTTAACCCTCCATTTTTGTCTGATGCTATAGTGCAAGATATCATCATTTACGCGGTCGACGCACAGATTAGCTGCCCATACTGGTGGAATCTATCGTCGTGTAATTGTTCTATCTCATCTCATCTTTACCTTATGAATACGACTTCCTGTTGATTGTTAGAAATTTAGAATAGATAGTATATAACACCCTCGATGCGACTATAGCTCCCACGTGTCGAGGCACGACTTAGAGATATAATCGCATTGAAGGCATATGTCGCAAGTTAGGCAATCTTCACAACATCCCATGTAATGTAAATAATAAAGGGGAGATAACATAGTTGGCTTACACTCGCCACGTCAATCAAGTACATAAATAACATTACATCATGCATACACTCATGGCCCAACTATGGCGCCAAAATAAAAGAGAACCCAACATGTGACACGGTCCCAATCACCCCCAACTGGGCACCACTACTGATCATTGGGAAAGGAAACATAGTATCGTTGAGAGTCTTCATCGAACTCCCACTTGAGCTCGTACGCGTCTCCTGGAGCGGAATCATCAGGCCCTGCATCTGGTGTAATAGTAATCTATGAGCCACAGGGACTCAGCAATCTCGCACCCTCGCGATCAAGACTATTCAAGCTTATAGGTAAGGCAAGGGTAAAAATAAGTGGAGCTGCAGCAAGCGACTAGCAAGTATGGTGGCTAACTTATTCGCAAAAGAGAGCGAGAAGAGGAGGCAAAGCACGAGCGAGAAGCTAGAGAACAACTTGCGCAAACATTACTCCAACACCGTGTCCACTTCCCGGACTCCGCCGAGAAGAGGCCATCACGGCAACACACTCAGTTGATTCATTTTAAATAATTAAGGTTCAAGTTATCTACAACCGGACATTAACAAATTCCCATCTGCCCATAACCGCGGGCACGGCTTTCGAAAGTTCAATCCCTGCAGGGGAGTCCCAACTTAGCCCATGACAAGCTCTCACGGTCAACGAAGGAATAGACCTCCTCCCAAGATGTTCCGATCAGACTCGGTATCTCGGTTACTCAAGACACTTCGACAGGTTAAAACAAGACCAGCAACACCGCCCAAATGTGCCGACAAATCCCTATAGGAGCTGCACATATCTCTTTCTCAGGGCACACTCAGATGAGACATCCTACGAGTAAAAACCAACCCTTAAGTTGCCCCGAGGTGGCCCCGCAGTCTACTCGGTCGGACCAACACTCAGAGGAGCACTGGCCCGGGGGGGGGGGGGTTAAAATAAGATGACCCTTGGGCTCCGGAAACCCGAGGGAAAAGAGGCTAGGTGGCAAATGGTAAAACCAAAGTTGGGCATTGCTGGAAAAGCTTTAATCAAGGCGAACTATCAAGGGTTTCCCATTATAACCCAACCGCGTAAGGAACGCAAAATCCAGGAACATAACACCGATATGACGGAAACTAGGGCGGCAAGAGTGGAACAAAACACTAGGCGAGTGGCCAAGCCTTCCACCCTTTATCAAGTATATAGATGCATTAAGATAGCAAGATAATATAATGACATCCCAACAAGTAAATAAATGTTCCAACAAGGAACGGCTCCATATTCCCCTGCAACTAGCAACGCTATAAGAGGGGCTGAGCAAAGCGGTAACATAGCCAATCAACGGTTTGCTAGGACAAGGTGGGTTAGAGGTTTAACATGGCAATTGGGAGGCTGACAAGCAAATGGTAGGCATCGTAGCATTGGCATAGCAAAGAGCGAGCAAACTAGCATAGCAAAGATAGTAGTGATTTCGAGGGTATGATCATCTTGCCTGCACAGTTGTCAGAGTTGACTGGATCCTCACAAGCAAACTCAACGGGCTCCTTGTTAGCGAACTCGTCTCCCGGCTCTACCCAAACAAGACAAACAAGCAACAAGGATACAATCAACCACGTGCAAACTCAAACAACAAGATGCAAAGATGATATGCTATGCGGGATGCGATGCGGGATGCGAAATGCAAGATATGATAGGAAATGCATGATCCTGGCCTCAACTTGGAAATCCAAGTGTGCCACTGGCAAGATGAGATGAAATCTCTTGAAAACGATATAAAGAACGCCGGAATCGGAGTTACGGTTTGGAAATGGCAAGCGATTCAAATATGACACCGGTCTGCGATTTACAGCAAGTAGGCATCTAAATGCAATGAGATGAACATGCTACAGCACCCAAACATGACAACAAAATATATGACAGGGATTCACACAAGATGCTTAACAAAAGTCTAGCACTGAGCTATGGCCAATTCATCCATTAACAGGTTCAAACAAGCATGGCAAAAACGCAAATGGTAAAACAGATCTCAGACTTAGTGAAATCAACACTTGTCTGGAATTTCAGATCATATAGCCCTCTTCGGAGCAACAAAACAATATGCTACAGGACCTGAACATGACAAAGAAAGACATGGCATGGAGCTACTCAACAAGCTTAACAAAAGTCCCTTAGTGACCTTGAGCGAAAAGGGATCACAAAATATACTAACAAGCACACGAACATAGCAAAAACATAATCAGTTTTCAGACTTAGTGAAAACTGAGACATGCTGAAATATAACTCACGAAGGCATGTTTACGAGTTCGATGCACTCACTACGGTGCAAGTCATGGCAAGACAAGCATACATCCATTAAGAAGGCACAAAATTCTAGCTAGACATGGCAAGAACAAAGGCATAGCATGCACGGATCCACTACAATAGCATCGGCAAAATCGCAAACAAGTTGATGATCTGCCCAGATTCACAACGAAGCAAAAGTAGAGCTCGATTGACTCAAGCTAGGGTGCTCCATAATTGCAAACAAAGACATGGATGGATAGAGCACTACATGGTTAACAAAACTCCCTTACTGATCATCCTCAAAAGAGGCACGGATCACTAGGAAACAACACGAACATATGGCATCATGAACTAAACAATCCCAGACTTAGTGAAAACTACTAAGTCCCAGAAAACAGATTTACCGGGTGCCTCACTTTGCAAGCTTGCACAA
>NW_025240771.1:0-3498 GCF_018294505.1 Triticum aestivum
GGGTCTCTTTAAGCACATATTCACCTGTCGCTCACAGACAGTGAAAAAGGCGAGTCCGGACGATGAGAGGACTAAGGTTATCCAGATGTGCGGTGGTCTTGGGATTCAGATGAGGAATAAGAGTACTTTCCCGGCCATGACCCTTCCTGAGTCGGTCAGAGGGTGGCAGTCGACTTGGTTCTACTGCCAAGACGAGTCGACGCCGGGGCAGTCGACTGGTCTCCCTCCGTTCTCCATGGACCGAGTGGACAAACCCTCTTCTCTGAAGGTGCTTCCTGAGGAGAAAGCTTAGGTGAAATTGTTGATGAAGCGCGTAGTCCAACTTGTTAGGGACGGAGTGACGGGTATGGATCTTCTGGAGGTCTTCCTTAGACGGCGCATCCAACTGCTTCAGTACCGAGGCCACCCGATGTGGCTGTACTGTGGTACCGAAGACACCACTCGAGTCCATCCAGAAGCGGTCAACGACGCCACACTGGAGAGGTGGGTGGCAGCCATCACAAGGGAATAAGGACAACCCTCGAGGGGCTAGGAGGATCCCACCACTTGACTGTACCTATACACCGGACACGGTATGACCACTTATCTCCAATTGTAATCTTGCTGTATTCATTCTGCTTTGCTGCGAATTGGTCGATTGATCTCTGTTTTGTTGTCTGATAGGCCACCACCGAGTTGTACTCGATGCCCAATGGAGCGCAGACGCCGACTGAAGAGGAGGAAGGAAGTGGGGGTGAAAGCCCGGAGGAGTCGGATTCGGATGCTGACGACGATGATGAGGATGATGACTCTGATGAGGAGGAAGAGGAGGAGGAGGAGGAGGAGGAAGTTGCACCTCCCCGCTCGGAAAGACGCTCGAAGCTTGTCCATGATCCCGCGACTGAGCGTGGTAAGGGGGTCGCAACCGCTACACAGTCGACCAAGCGCCCTCGGACTACTTCTCCGGCGTCGACTGAGAAGGCTCCAAAGCAATCTCGAGTGGCATCGTCGAAACCTGTGAAGGTCTTGCCGAAGATGAAGATGGTGATCCCCACTATCTCAGGGTAATGGTAGTCTTGAGTTTTCCCCGTTTCATGAACTTGTTCTTGGTCGACTCATGGGCCAATCGACTGACTACTGGAACTGCAGTGCTGCTACTTCTGATACTTCGGCCAGGGCTGAAGACCACGAGATGGAGGATGCTGTTACCTCAAAACCTGGTATGACTCTTGTGATGCCGTTTTTAGTCGATTGACTTATTGTCTCTAATTTTGATTCTTTCTGCAGCTTCATCTAACGTCGTTATCAATCTTCCTGACGACGACGACGAGGAACCACCAAGGCAGAGGAGGAGCAAGAAGGCGTCTGCTGGCAAGGCGACTCAGGGCATGCCAGCACCCGAGACGTTGGTCGTGGAGGGAGACAATGTCACTCGGCCTACCGTAACCTTTGCGGTGCCGTTGACGAGTGCTCGTCCTTCATCATCGAGTGCTGCTCAACCTTTGCTTTTCTCAACCTACCCCGTTCCTGAAGACCAAGCTAGTGCTGCTAAGGAAGCAATCCACAAAGCGGGGGTCATGATGGAGCAAGTGAAGGCAATACGAGAAGCCAGCCAGGCAGCCTATGACGCCAGTTCAGCTCTTTAGAGTAATGTTCAGGTCAGTCGGTCACTGCCTGTTCTGTTAGGATATGATATCTAAAAACTCTTCCTTCTGAAATTCTTAGAGTTTGTCCTACACCCACTGGGTGTGTCGATTGAAATTCCGGATTAGTGGGGGCATGCTGAGTGCACCCACTGGGTGTAGTCCCCAAGGCTATGGTCGACTGCTGGCAGTCGACCATAGGCTTTATGTCTTAAGTTTTTTCCTTACTCGACTAGGTCGAATAGATTCATAGACCGGTGGGGGCACGCTGAGTGCACCCACTGGGTGTAGTCCCCGAGACTGTCGTCGACTGCTGGCAGTTGACTATAGTCTGAAGAACATCTCCCGTTTTTTTGTTGTTGTTGGTCGACTGGGCGACTCTAGTGGGGGCACGCTGAGTGCACCCACTGGGTGTAGTCCCCGAGACTATGGTCGAATGTTTGTATTTGGCCGTAGTCTTAGAAATGCTATGATTTTTCCTTACTCACTCGGAAGTGAATTGTCTTTGACATCTGTCGATTGGTTCTTCGTAGAAATCCTGTGACCTTGCGGCTCGTTATACTGAGTTGGAGAACAAACACATTCAGCTCGAGCTCGATCTGAAACTGGCCCAAGAGAACTTGACGAAGGCGAAGGAGGAAGCTAAAGGTATGCTTGGTGAGGCCTTTGACGACTGCCTTTGCCTCTCACTTGTTTCCGAATCTAATCTCACTGTAACTTTGCAGACAAAGTGAGGGATGCCCTAAAGAAGCAAGACCTTGACTTGGCTGAGATGCAAAAAACAGCTTTAGAGAAGACCAAGCTTGCAGATGAGAAGCTGGCTTCAGTGACCAAGCTTGAAGAAGAAAACACCAATCTGAAAGCTGCTCTTGATGCTGCCAACCAGGAGGTCAGTCGGCTGAAAAGTGACAAGACCACCCTGAATGACAAGGCCAGTGAGTTGATGAGAAAGAAGAACGATCTGGAGGCTTATCTGGGTGGACTCGACTGAACGAGGTCCCAAGTCGAGTGCAGGAGTGGAAGAAGTCTTCGGCCAGGTGCGGTGTGGATGTTGCTCTGTCTCTGGTCCGGGTTCACTGCAAGGATGCACGAGAGGACAAGCTGGTGGCTCTTAGGGTGGCTAATACCAAGAAGCACGATTTCAGATCTTTCATGGAGACCTTCATTGCTGCTGCCACTCGGATTGCAGATGGAATTGATCTGGACGAGTTTGTTGCACCTTCCAGCCCTCCACAGGAGGGGTAAAAAACTTCTGAGCTTGATACTTTAAATTTGCCTCAGTATGCCGAGTGAGTTTTGTAACCGACAAACCTTAACAGGCCTAGCGCCTGAGCACTTTCGGTTCCGTTAGGTGTTATCCGAACTTGGATTCAACGTTGAATATGTTTGCATTTGGTTTGAGGTGTCCTTTGCAGGTTAAAGCGAAGCACTCATTGCAATCGACTTGTTCCCCAATACACTTAGGCAAGCACTGGGCTGCAGCTAAGCCCCCGAGTGAGAGGTTTGCTCTCCACTCGGTAGGATTTTAGATACTTAGGCGAGCACTAGACTGCAGCTAAGCCCCCGAGTGGGAGGTTTGCTCTCCACTCGATAGGATTTTAGATACTTAGGCGAGCACTGGGCTGCAGCTAAGCCTCCGAGTGGGAGGTTTTCTCTCCACTCGGTACGATTTTAGATACTTAGGCGAGCACTGTGCTGCCGCTAAGCCTCCGAGTGGGAGGTCTGCTCTCCACTCGGTAGGATTTCAGATACTTAGGCGAGCACTGGGCTGCAGCTAAGCCCCCGAGTGGGAGGTCTGCTCTCCACTCGGTAGGATTTCAGATACTTAGGCGAGCACTGGGCTGCAGCTAAGCCCCCGAGTGGGAGGTCTGCTCTC
>NW_025240772.1:0-3498 GCF_018294505.1 Triticum aestivum
GGAAGCGTTAGCACAACGCGGTTGATGTAGTCGTACGTCTTCACGATCCGACCGATCCAAGCACCGAACGTACGGGGCCTCCGAGTTCAGCACACGTTCAGCTCGAGGACGATCTCCAGGCTCCGATCCAGCAAAGCTCCGGAGATGAGTTTCGTCAGCACGACGGCGTGGTGACGATGATGATGCTCTACCGGCGCAGGGCTTTGCCTAAACTCGCGACGATATGACAGAGGTGGAATCTGGTGGAAGGGGGCACCGCACACGGCTAAGGAACGATCCGTAGATCTACTTGTGTGTCTATGGGGTGCCTCCCCGCCCCCGTATAGAAAGGAGCCAGGGGGAGGAGGCGGCCGGCCAAGGAGGGCGCTCCAAGGGGGGAATCCTACTCCCACCGGGAGTAGGACTCCCTTCTTTCCAAGTAGGAGTAGGAGAAGGGGGGAAAGAGGAGGAAGAGAGGAAGGAAAGGGGGCGCCGCCCCCCTTCCCTTGTCCTATTCGGACTAGGAAAGGGAGGGGCGCGCGGCCCCCTCCTGGCTCCTTCCCTCTTCTCCCTCGAGGCCCATGTAGGCCCAATAACCCCCCGGGGGGGTTCCGGTAACCTCCCGGTACTCCGGTAAAATGCCGATTTCACCCGGAACGATTCTGATGTCCAAATATAGGCTTCCAATATATCGATCTTTATGTCTCGACCATTTCGAAACTCCTCGTCATGTCCGTGATCACATCCGGGACTCCGAACAAACTTCGGTACATCAAAACTTATAAACTCATAATAAAACTGTCATCGTAACGTTAAGCGTGCGGACCCTACGGGTTCGAGAACTATGTAGACATGACCTAGAACCATTCTCGGTCAATAACCAATAGCGGGACCTGGATGCCCATATTGGTTCCTACATATTCTACGAAGATCTTTATTGGTCAAACCGCATAACAACATACGTTGTTCCCTTTGTCATTGGCATGTTACTTGCCCGAGATCTGATCGTCGGTATCCAATACCTAGTTCAATATCGTTACCAGCAAGTCTCTTTACTCATTCTATAATGCATCATCCCGTAACCAACTCATTGGTCACATTGCTTGCAAGGCTTATAATGATGTGCATTACCGAGAGGGCCCAGAGATACCTCTCCGACGATCGGAGTGACAAAACCTAATCTCGAAATACGCCAACTCAACATGTACCTTCGGAGACACCTGTAGTACTCCTTTATAATCACCCAGTTACGTTGTGACGTTTGGTAGTACCCAAAGTGTTCCTCCGGTAAACGGGAGTTGCATAATTCTCATAGTTACAGGAACATGTATAAGTCATGAAGAAAGCAATAGCAGTATACTAAACGATCAAGTGCTAGGCTAACGGAATGGGTCATGTCAATCACATCATTCTTCTAATGATGTGATCCCACTAATCAAATGACAACACATGTCTATGGTTAGGAACCATAACCATCTTTGATTAATGAGCTAGTCAAGTAGAGGCATACGAGTGACTATAGTTTTGTCTATGCATTCACACATGTATCATGTTTCCGGTTAATACAATTCTAGCATGAATAATAAACATTTATCATGATATGAGGAAATAAATAATAACTTTATTATTGCCTCTAGGGCATATTTCCTTCAGTCTCCCACTTGCACTAGAGTCAATAATCTAGATTACACACTACAAGAAATATGTCGACTTATGACCTTCTGTCAGTGACCCTCGAAGAATTGGTCATAAATTTATGACCATTTTAGACCAATTGGTCAAAAGCTGTTCAGGGGGCTTCAAACCCTAAACCATTACGACCATTTTGGTTAGAAAGGTCGTAATTTCCTTACACGAAATGGTCACAAAGCAAACAGTGCGAGTCCGCTGCCTTATTTCTAGTTGTTAATGACTAATATAGATGGTCATAACCTTGTAGATTGTGGTGGGTTGTGATGACTAGGCGCCATCTCATCAGTTTTGCCTATGTGTCATGTCCATGTGGCAGTTTTTGCCCTAGGTTGTGAAGCAACCTATATTTCTATCATTCCCAAAATTCCCAGAAAAATCTCATAAATTCTTTGGGTCATATCTTCATCAAATATGTAAAAATCTTCCTTGCCTAGTTCAAAAATAATTCAAAAATATTCATTTTCCTATTCTGTTCAGAGTAACAGTTTGTGAAGGAAGTACCACTTTGGCATGTCCAAATAGTATCCATTTTCTATAGTGCTTTCCTATGACCAAATAACGATCCTCCACCAAATGCCAGCTCAATCCATTCATTATTTTGAGCCGAGCTTCAACATTCGTATTTATGTCCAGTGTGGTGGTTTGCAAAGCAAGTACCACCTAGGCTCCTCCTTTTGAGCTGAAAATTTGTGAAGATGGTCTTCTTAGTAACTGATCATCCTCATCCCAAACTCACGCCCATTAGCCATGTACATTTCCTGTACCGCTAATCAAACACTTGGCTGCTAATTCATGTTTGAGCATCGATCGGTCTCCTCGTGAGAATCTTATGTTGTAATTTTCTTCCTAGCACCAACCTAGGGAGTGCCCAACCCACTAGACATGCCTAGGCCACCCAGAACACATGGCAACGCCACGGTCACGAGGTGACCATGCGGCGGGCATGCGAGTTTACGCGCTCTAGAGTTGGGGCCCTCGGCACCGCCCAAACCTCGACGTATCGCCACCAAACCATGTATTTATGATTAAATAGGTCCTTATGTAACTAGAAATGATTTTTGGAAAAAATAAATAGCAAACTACGAGGCAGCTATAGTTCAAATTTGACCCGCTTCCAACTGAATCGGCAGAAATTTGTCTTTTTCGCGAGAGGTGGATCAAAAACTTTTACACCCAACCATTTTGTCAATTGTGCATTAAATATGTCCTAGTATTTTATAAAAATGATTTGGTCCAATTTTGCAACAATTATTTGGTAGTTCCTTCACAAAAAAACCTCCTTTCGGGCACTCGAAAAATGGAAAATGGTTTTTTCGTCCAAAGAAAATGAAAACTTCCTTAGGCAACATTGTTTGCCATTCCAATATGCACCCTTGTGCACAATATGAGATCATTTGAACAAACTATGCCATGAAAATGTGGCCATAAGATTGATCATTTGGCTTGAAAGCGATGAATCTTTAGAGATGATAGCTCATTTCTGAGAACACTTTTTTAAAATAATTGCTGTATTACAAGTTTGTTATTTTTCCTGGGAACTTTGCCACATATAATGACACAATGCATAGGTTTCCCAATTTTTTGATTTTTTTTGAATTTTTTATGCCCGTTCCAAAATGTGGCCAAAACGGCGGGAATGACCGCTCCTAGCTAGTGGTTGAATCTTGGAATTTTTTTGGTGTTTCTCTAATTAAATAGATACTTATGTACCTAGAAATGATTTTTTGGAAAAAATAAATAGCAAACTACAAGGCAGCTGTAGTACAAATTTGACCCGCTTCCAACTAAATCGGCAGAAATTTGTCTTTTTCACGAGAGGTGGATCAA
>NW_025240773.1:0-3498 GCF_018294505.1 Triticum aestivum
AAAAAAATTCAATGTTATATATTGTACCCATTGGGTATAGCATACGCGATGGGTATGGGCATGGGTACCAATTTATGCCCACGGGTATTGAAGTGGGTGGGTATAGAAATTTTCTATGGGTATGGGTTTGGGAAAAAGGTGGTTGTACCTTCCCATACCCTACCCATTGCCATCCCTACTCGGGTCCTGACAATTGGTATCAGAGGCCAGTCCTTCCTCGGCGGCGGTGTTGATTGGAGTATTGTAGAGGTTGGCTCCGGCTGTAAAATCCCTCTTCGAGCTCTGATCTGGAGGCGGAGGCAGTTGGCGGCGGCCGGAGTGGCAGCGTTCCGGTGCAGTCAGAGAAACAGTCTGGTTGCCTGGGAGTAATTCTTTGGCGGTAAAATCCCAGCTCCTGTGATCTGATCGTGTACCATCGGAGGTGGGCGCAGGCGGCGGCATCGGCGGCGGTGACAAGCAATCCCACCCGCCCAACCCTCTATGGTGGTGATCGCAGGCGGCGAAATCGTGACGAGCCATGCTGATTCAGGGTCCACCGCAGAACTGCAGCTTGAATCCCTCGAGTTGGACATAAAGACTCTGCAGCAGGACCGAGAAGAGAATCGCAAGGAGTTTCAGCAGTTTCAGGCGACAGTTAATAGAAATTTTGCTACGATGTAGAAGAACTTTGATAAGATCCAAGACAACTTCCGACGCTTGCTGTTAGAACCTGAACCAGCTCAAGAAGAAGGTGTGGAAGGACAGGGCAGTGTACAAATGACAGACAACCAGATCAATTCTCCGCGAGTGGCTCCTAGTCGACCAAAAAAACTACAAGCACCTACTCCTCCTTCTGTAGCAATGCCTGAAAAAGGAGCACCCTTGCCAATTGGTACAGCTGTTCTGCGTGATCGAACAGGTAAGGAACTGAACATGGATGGGACTCCTAAAGTTCCTTACAGACATCCACACTATGGGCAAAACAAGGAAAAAGAACACCTTCAGAATATCCAGAGAGATGTAGTGCAGTTAGAGGAAATTCAAGAAGATGATGGGGCTGAGAATTATTACAGAAAAAGGAATGTTCTTACTGTCAAGCCTGCTAAATTGAACATCTCTGAGTTTGAAGGACAAGATCCTGAATCATGATTCAGAATTTAGAGCAATATTTTGCTGCTGCAAGAAGTCCAATTGAGCATATGACAGAACTGGCCATTTCTTATCTTAAAGGCCCTGCTATTCAGTGGTGGAGGGGTACTGGTTATGCTCCCTCTAATGTGCCGTGGCATAAGTTTTGTTCTTATCTTTCTGAGAGGTTTTCTGTGGAGTCAGCTTGTGATGTGGTCAGTAACTTTCATGCTGCACATCAAACAACAACAATAGCTGCTTATGTGGAACACTTTGAACAACTAGTGAATGGGATGAGAAGAGAAAACCCTGCTATACCTAATGATTATTATGTCTCCAATTTTGTCTCAGGCCTCAACCCTTATATTAGAAGCTTGGTGGATTGTTTTAAACCAGAGGATTTGCAAACTGCTGTGTGGTATGCCAGACGAATGGAGAAATCTCAGCCCCCTTCTCAGTCAGTGCAAAATAAGCAGTATGTGCCTCAACCAAGAAGACAGGTCCTGTTTGAGCAGCCCAAACCTCTGGTTGCAAATGCAACACCAAATAGAAATGTGATCATACAACAGGCTAAGCAGAATCAGGTGTGTTATAAGTGTAGAGAACCTTGGGTGCCAGGTCACAGGCAAGTGTGCAAAATGAACCGGAGAGCACAAATTCAGGCTTTACATGCCCAAGAGGAAGGAAATCCTGAAACAATTTATGTGGCAGACTATGATGATAATGAGCTGGACAATATAGAGCAGTTAACTGATGAAACTCTATTGAAAGTATCCATGCATGCTGCCATGGGAATTGGAGATGCTAAAAATACTTTCATTTTAATAGTTAAACTGGGAAATACCCTGGCAACAACACTAGTAGATAGTGGAAGTACTACTACTTTCATCTCTCCTCAGATGGCTAGCAAACTGAATGTCACTCCCAGTCCCACACCAAAAACAAAAGTTGTAGTTGCTAGTGGGGGCATTCTCTGGAGTGAGTTTTAGGCAAAGAATTGTCAATATGAAATACAGGGCCATACCTTCACTGACAGTTTCAGAGTGTTGAAACTGAAAGGATATGACATCATCTTAGGAGTGGATTGGTTGAGGAAGTATAGCCCCCATTCAAATGGATTTTATTAAGATGGAAATGAAAATATCCAGTCTGGCAGGGCAGTTTATAACCTTTGTGGATGAAACAGTGCCACTCGCTCCTGTGACTGAAGCAGCTGACAACATAGAAAAATTAGTAGAGCAAGTTGTGTGTGGGTTTTTCTTGTTCACTACTTCAGGCCCTCATATGATAGCAGTTGCTCAGGAAATACCTACTACATTAAAACCACTCCTAGACCAGTATGAGAAGCTCTTTCAGGAGCCTACTGAGCTTCCACCTAGTAGGCCTTGTGATCATAGAATTCCCCTGGTGGATGGAGCAAAAGTAGTAAACCAGAGGCCCTATAGAATTCCTCAGCATCAAAAAGAAATTCTTGAGAAAATTATCCTAGAACTGCTCAAAAATGGAATTATCAGGCCCAGCACTAGTCCCTTTTCTTCTCCTGTACTGTTGGTCAAGAAAAAGGATGGATCATGGAGGCTTTGTACTAACTACAGAAAATTAAATGCTATTACAGTCAAGAACAAGTATCCAATACATGTTATTGAAGATCTGTTGGACCAGCTCAAAGGGGCTAAAGTGTTCTCAAAAATTGATTTGAGAAATGGTTATCTCCAGATCAGAATGGCTGAGGAGGACATTCCCAAAACTGCATTTGCTACTCACATGAGCATGTTTGAATATTTAGTAATGTCCTTTGGACTTACTAATGGACCTCCTACATTTCAGGCCTTGATGAATTTTTTATTTGGTCTCCTTAAGTTTGTGGTAGTGTTCTTTGATGACATCTTGGTCTTCAGTTTTTCCATGGAAGAGCACATAGATCATCTCAAACAAGTATTTGACATATTGCAAGCAAACAAGTTGTATGCCAAGCTGGAAAAGTGTTCTTTTGGTCAGACAGAAATTGAGTACCTAGGCCATGTCATTAATTCCGAGGGAGTTTGTACTGACCCTGCTAAGATTGAGGCTATTAAAGCATGGCCTGCTCCTACTACACTAACTGAACTGAGGAGCTTTCTTGGTTTAAGTGGATATTACAGGAGGTTTATCCAGGGTTATGGGATTATTTGCAGGCCCCTTTTTGATTGCTTGAAGAAAGATGCATTTGCTTGGGCACAAGACCAACAGAATGCATTTGAAACACTAAAACACAAACTCACTAACACTCCTGTCTTAGCCCTGCCAGATTTCAAGAAACCATTTGTATTGGAGGCTGATGCTTGTGGATATGGATTAGGAGCTGTATTAATTCAAGAAGGCAGACCACTTGCTTATTTCAGCAAGAGTATA
>NW_025240774.1:0-746 GCF_018294505.1 Triticum aestivum
AAAGGTAGGCATTAGTCCCGGTTGGTGCCACCAACCGGGACCAAATGCCTTTTTCAGCAGCGCAAAGGGCGGGAAGCGGCGTCCTTTGGTCCCGTTTGGTGGCACCAACCGGGACTAAAGGGGGGGGGGGAATTGGTCCCGGTTGGTGCCACGAACCGGCACCACTGCACCCCTTTAGTCCCGGTTGGTGGCACCAACCGGGACCAAAGGCCTCTTGTTGCCCGCGTCGCAGCCAAAAGTTTAGTCCCACCTCGCTAGCCGAGGGGCGCCCGTACAAGTTTAAAAGCCCCGGCGCGGCTGCTGTCTCGAACTCCTCTAGAAGGCTTCTGGGCCTAACTTTGGCGCGCTGCCCGTTGAGCCCTCTAGCCCTGTATTTGCAAACCCGAGGGTTGGAGGGCCCAGCGGGCAGCGCCCCAACAATTTTTTTTTGCTGTATTTAGTTTTTTGTTTTCTTTTTTGCTTTATTTATTTTGTTTTGTTTCTACTTACAACAAAAAACTTATTTATTTTATTTTATTTTGTTTCTAATTACTTATTTATTTTACTTTATGATAATTCTTTTTGCTATTAAAGTTTCTATCAAAAAAAGTTCTTTATGAAAATTCTTTTTGCTGTATTTAGTTTTTTTGTTTTCTTTTTTGCTTTATTTATTTTGTTTTGTTTCTACTTACAACAAAAAACTTATTTATTTTATTTTATTTTGTTTCTAATTACTTATTTATTTTACTTTATGATAATTCTTTTTG
>NW_025240774.1:2747-3497 GCF_018294505.1 Triticum aestivum
AAGGGGTGGAAAGGGGTGCCTTGCCCCCCAAGGCAAGGGGAAAGTCCCCCCACCCTAGGGTTCCCAACCCTAGGCGCATGGGGGAGGCCCAAGGGGGGCGCCCAGCCCACTAGGGGCTAGTTCCCTTCCACTTTCAGCCCATGGGGCCCTCCGGGATAGGTGGCCCCACCCGATGGACCCCCGGGACCCTTCCGGTGGTCCCGGTACAATACCGGTGACCCCCGAAACTTTCCCGGTGGCCGAAACTTGACTTCCTATATATAATTCTTCACCTTCGGACCATTCTGGAACCTCTCGTGACGTCCGGGATCTCATCCGGGACTCCGAACAACTTTCGGGTTTCCGCATACATATATCTCTACAACCCTAGCGTCACCGAACCTTAAGTGTGTAGACCCTACGGGTTCGGGAGACATGCAGACATGACCGAGACGCCTCTCCGGTCAATAACCAACAGCGGGATCTGGATACCCATGTTGGCTCCCACATGTTCCACGATGATCTCATCGGATGAACCACGGTGTCGAGGATTCAATCAATCCCGTATGCAATTCCCTTTGTCAAACGGTATGTTACTTGCCCGAGATTCGATCGTCGGTATCCCAATACCTTGTTCAATCTCGTTACCGGCAAGTCTCTTTACTCGTACCGCAATGCATGATCCCGTGACTAACGCCTTAGTCACATTGAGCTCATTATGATGATGCATTACCGAGTGGGCCCAGAGATACCTCTCCGTCACACGGAGTG
>NW_025240775.1:0-3497 GCF_018294505.1 Triticum aestivum
AAAACGGCCTTTGTTACTCGTTATGGCCAATACGAGTACACCGTCATGTCCTTCGGTTTAACCAACGCTCCAGCCACCTTTTCTCGGTTAATGAACTCAATCTTCATGGAGTATTTGGATAAATTCGTCGTGGTTTACCTCGATGATATACTCATCTACTCCAAGAACGAGGAAGAACATGCCGAACATCTAAGGCTAGTGTTGAAGAAACTTCGAGAGCATCGCCTTTATGCCAAATTTTCTAAATGTGAATTCTGGTTGTCAGAAGTGACCTATCTGGGTCATGTAATATCTGGTAAAGGTATTGCTGTTAACCCTGAGCGAGTTCAAGCCGTCCTTAATTGGACTCCACCTGAATCGGTCAAGCAAGTTCGGAGTTTTCTAGGCTTAGCGAGCTATTGTCGTCGCTTTGTCGAGAACTTCTCCAAAGTTGCTAAACCTCTAACCGAACTCCTCAAGAAAGATAAAAAGTTCGAATGGACTCCACAATGTGAGCACATCTTTCAGGAACTGAAAAGACGCCTGACCTCTGCTCCCGTGCTGGTACCGCCAGACTTCTCCAAGGACTTTGTTATCTACTGCGATGCCTCACGACAAGGACTAGGTTGCATTCTCATGCAAGATCGACACGTAATTGCTTACGCTTCACGGCAATTGCACCCACATGAGGAGAATTATCCTACTCATGATCTAGAGCTTGCAGCCGTAGTCTATGCACTTAAGACCTGGCGACATTACCTCCTCGGTAATCGTTGCGAAATATTCACTGATCACCAAAGTCTGAAGTACATTTTCACCCAACCGGATCTGAATCTCAGGCAAAGACGTTGGGTTGAATTGATCACAGACTTCGACTTAGGAATAACCTATACCCCAGGGAAAGCCAACGTCATGGCTGATGCGCTAAGTCGTAAATCTTATTGTAACAACCTGATGTTACAACAAAGTCAACCGCTTCTCCATGAGGAATTTCGGAAGCTTAACCTTCACATTGTACCTCAAGGTTTTCTTTCCACCTTGGTGGCAAAACCTACCCTTACGGATCAAATTATCAAAGCACAGAAAGTAGATCCGGGAATCTCCCGCATCAAGAGAAACATTCAGAAAGGAATTGCGAATTGTTTCTCCATTAATGATCAAGGAGTCGTATACTTCGGGAATCGACTAGTGGTTCCCAAAGTGCGCAACCTAAGGTGATTAATCCTTAAGGAAGCTCATGAATCTCCTCTCACCATTCATCCCGGTAGTACTAAGATGTATCAGGACCTACGCCAGAGGTTCTGGTGGACTAGGATGAAGAGAGAAATTGCTCAGTATATTGCAAATTGCGACGTCTGTCGTCGTGTAAAAGCAGAGCACCAACGGCCTGCTGGCACCCTTCAACCCTTAGCTATTCCCGAATGGAAATGGGATAAAATTGGTATGGATTTCATTACCGGTTTTCCCAGGACCAAGAGAGGGAATAATGCTATCTTCGTCGTTGTCGATCGTCTTTCCAAAGTAGCCCATTTCTTACCTGTTCGTGAGAGTATAACCGCTAGTCAGCTGGCAGACTTATACATCTCCCGAATAGTGTCCCTCCATGGTGTTCCTTTGGAAATTAACTCGGATCGAGGAAGTCTTTTCACCTCTCGATTTTGGGAAAGTTTCCAAAATGCTATGGGGACTCGTCTCTCCTTTAGCACCGCCTTCCACCCTCAGTCGAGTGGTCAAGTGGAACGCGTCAACCAGATTCTAGAAGACATGCTTCGAGCCTCTGTTATCTCATTCGGAATGGACTGGGAGAAGTGCCTTCCATTTGCCGAATTCGCTTACAACAACAGCTATCAATCTAGCTTGGGTAAAGCCCCTTTTGAAGTTCTCTATGGACGACGGTGTCGAACACCCCTTAACTAGTCAGAGACCGGGGAAAGACAATTCTTTGGCCCGGACATGATTCAGGAAGCAGAAGAACAAGTTCGCATCGTTCGTGAAAAGTTGAAAACAGCCCAATCTCGTCAAAAGAGTCAATATGACCGAAAACATAAGGCTATGACTTTCGAGGTTGACGAGAAGGCTTATCTTCGGGTCACCCCTCTGAAGGGAACCCATCGTTTCGGTATCAAAGGCAAATTGGCTCCTCGTTACATTGGACCTTTTCGCATTCTCGCCAAACGAGGAGAAGTTGCCTACCAGTTGGAACTACCTCCGCACCTCTCCAGAGTCCACGATGTCTTCCACGTTTCTCAACTCAGGCGTTGCTTCTCGGATCCTATCCGTGAAGTGGACCACGAAACGCTTGATCTCCAAGATAATCTTACATATCGAGAGTACCCCATTCGTATCCTCGATCAGGCCGAACGTACCACCCGACGCCAGAATATCAAGTTTCTCAAAGTTCAATGGTCGCACCATTCTGAAGATGAAGCAACCTGGGAAAGGGAGGATCGTCTTCGACTCAAGTATCCCGCCTTCTTCCCGGAGGAACCCAAATCTCGGGACGAGATTCTTTTGAGTGGGGGTGAGTTGTCACATCCTAGTTAGCCATGCATTAGAGTGTTGCATCATGTTTACTCTTTCATCAGAAACTTGAAATGGGGATCTGTGAAACCCTCAGAATCATTTTGGAAATGACCCAAATAAAAATTTCTCCAAAAGGGTCCAAGAAAATGCTCATGTTGCTCTCTGAAAATATTGGACAGAGATAAAAATCAAACCAATATTTTTAAGAGCTCATAGGTATTTATTTTGGGCATTTGGAATTAATGCATAAATATTTGCATTGGAAATATATTAATTATATATATTAATGTATGTCCAAATATTATGCCAAATATAAAGGAGCTCTGGAATAATATATATAGCTCCTGCAAAAATTGGCATAAGTAAAATAAATGATTTAATATATTATTTAAATCAAAACAAATGTCAGAAATTAGAAAATAGAAAACAAAAATAAAAGGGAGAAGCTTACCTGGGCTCCTCCCTGTGCAGCCCAGCCAGCTGGCCGGCCCAGCCAGCAGGCGGCCCAGCCCGTCTCCCTCCTCTGTCGTCTTGGTCCCGACAGAGGGAGGGGAGTGTGGCCGGCGCGCGCGCGCGCCACCGCGCCACGCCACCTCTCTCCCTGCCTGCCTGCCCTCCCCTCCTTGCCTCGATGCCCCTGGACGACGCCACGCCTCCCCCCTGCTCTCTCTCACTCTCCCCCGGCTCTTCCCTCCTCTCCCTCGCTCTCTCTCTCACACGGCCGAACACCACCCTCGCCGCCGTTCGCCACAGCAGCCGTCTCCGGCCACCCCTCGCTCCCCCGACTAGCTCAGGAGCTCCGCCTCGACCCCCTCTTCCCTCTCCACCGACCCACAGCTCCCCGGAAGCTCTGCATCGCCGCCACGTCGCCGTTCCCCTCTTCGGGCTCCGACCATCGTCGCCGTCAAATTTGCCGTCTCCAGCGCGTCCCCGAGCCCGCTAACCATCCCTGCAGCTCCGCGGTGAGCCCCCGAGTCGTTTCCCCCTTCTCCCCT
>NW_025240776.1:0-3496 GCF_018294505.1 Triticum aestivum
TCGGCATCCTCCGCTGGAGGAGCATCCGGCTCGCGCCTTGCGCTAGCCTCCCCCTCCGGACCAGGCGTTGGAGCCTGGCAAGCGGGGGCTTGATAGGCACCCTCTCCGGACTCAGTCCGATGAGCGCTTTTTCTCCTGAAAGAATCACGGGTATTAATATGCCTCCCAGGAGTCTTTCCCTTCACGGATAATGGTGCATCGTACCTTTGCGGCGACGTTTCGATTCGCGCCGTACTTCTCTTCCGCTTGCTAGGCCGCACTGACCTCGTTTGGTCGGTCGCCGCGGGCTCGGCTTCCTGCCGTAAAGGCGCCTCCTGTCAAGCACCATTGGCGCACGGTGGTCAGAACTAAGCATTAAAGAAGTAACGGTGCCAGGACTTCGGTCGTACTCACCAGGGGAGCCGGACACAATCCAGGGTAGTCAGCCATAATGGCGACTAAAGCATTATCTATGCTGAGCTGGTGGAACACCCCGTCGATCAGTTCCACCGCTAAGTCCGGATCCTCTTCGGAGGCTGGATCAAGGGACCTTTCTGGATCCTCGGGTTGTGGAGCTGGGCTTTTTATGCCCTCCACATCCTACGCAGTTCCTGTGTCAAAATCATACAATAAGACAATTGCCTTTAAAGGAACGGATCAGATATGCATGCGACCGCTTACCCAGCTCCGAGGGTTGTTCATGGAAAATCCGTTCAGAGGATTCGTGTGGAGGAAGTCCTCCTTCTCCCCCTTGTATAAGCCGGACAGGATCTTCACCAGGTCGTCGGCCGAGCCAGGTCCCTTGCGGCCGTGATGGGTGGCGTCATCGTCTCCATTGAAGTCCCACATGGGGTAGCCCCTATATTGGAGCGACTGCACCCCGCGCATAATGCATGTGGCCATGACTCCGATCATGGTTAATCTGGAATGGGCTAGCAGCCGTATCCGGCCCATCAAGTAATGGACGCTCCTATCATCTTCTCGTTGAGGGCTCCGTGGGCGCCAACTCAGGCGTTTCTTCAGTGGAGCGTTGCTGAACTCCGGAAGGCCAATTCGGACTGGATCCGGCAGCGGAGCGTCCTCCATATAAAACCACTCCGAAGGCCAGTCTTCGGACGCCTTCTTCGGGGTCCCGGACAGGTATCCGGTCCCGACGATGCGCCATATTTCGGCCCCGCCCACTTGATATATCGACCCCTCGTGAGAGCGGGGTACGAGGCAAAACAGCCTCTTCCACAGCGCAAAATGGGGCTCAATGCCCAAGAACAGCTCACACAGAGCTACGAAGCCCGTGATGTGCAAAATGGAGGCAGGTGTAAGGTGATGAAGCTGGAGTTCGTAGAACTCCAGGAGCCCCCGGAGAAACGGATGTATAGGAAATCCGAGTCCCCTTATTAAGTAGGGGACGAAGCACACCCGCTCTCCTTTAGAGGGATTGGGGGCGCTCTCCGCCTGCTTCCCACCCTTGTAGGTGGCCAGTCCGGCTCGAACCGGAACCATGAAGGCCGGGGGAAGATATCCCTCTGCTTGGAGCGTCACTAACTCGCTGTGCGGGACTGAGCATCTCCTCCAATCTCCTGGCTTAGGGCTGGGAGCGCGAGAAGAGGAGCCGCGTCGACTGTCCATGATTGGAATGGGTTTGGTGTCTGATGCGCCTCGATGAGTACTTGCGGAAGGAGGATGGTGGGATTTGGATCTGGATCCTCGCCTCTCTTATAGGCAGCTTATTTGCGCAGCTAGGGGGTAAAACATAAAAATACCCTGGCTTTTCGCATTCGTACGACGCGTGGAAGAAGGCCATTATTGGACACGGAAGCCGAGGAGCATGACATTTATGAAGCAACCGAACACTATCCGGCAAACACATGGAGCATGAAGAAGAACCCGCCTTGCAAACGCCGAAGACAACATACGCGCCGGATTCATCGTTATTGAAGCCTGGTTCGGGGACTACTAAGGGAGTCCCGGACTAGGGGGTGTCCGGAAAGCCGAACTATCATCATCGGCCGGACTCCAAGACTATGAAGATACAAGATTGAAGACTTCGTCCCGTGTCCAGATGGGACTTTCCTTGGCGTGGAAGGCAAGCTTGGCGATACAGATATGTAGATCTCCTACCATTGTAACTGACTCTGTGTAACCCTAGCCCTCTCCGGTGTCTATATAAACCGGATGGCTTTAGTCCATAGGACGAACAACAATCATACCATAGGCTAGCTTCTAGGGTTTAGCCTCCTTGATCTCATGGTAGATCTACTCTTGTAACCCACATCATCAATATTAATCAAGCAGGACATAGGGTTTTACCTCCATCAAGAGGGCCCGAACCTGGGTAAAAACATCGTGTCCCTCATCTCCTGTTACCATCCGCCTAGACGCACAGATCGGGACCCCCTACCCGAGATCCGCCGGTTTTGACACCGACAGTGGCCATAGAGCTCAACACAGGAGACACAGAGGGGATCATTTCGCCGACCGGCCCGGAATCACTCCTGGCCCCCTCTGTCCTCACTGAGCCGGACTCACCCCCAGGTACTAGCTCCAAACTCCCGAGGTCTGTGTTATACGAGCCCGGCCAGGGAGCTCCTGTCCCACCCTGCTCCACGGATTTTCGCTTCCCTATCCATACCTCGCCCTTAAGCGAGGCTCTGGACTTAATGCGGTCTCTCACCATTACAGAAGGATCGCTGTCGAACTTGATGGAAATATGCCCTAGAGGCAATAATAAAGTTATTATTTATTTCCTTATTTCATGATAAATGTTTATTATTCATGCTAGAATTGTATTAACCGGAAACTTAGTACATGTGTGAATACATAAACAAACATAATGTCACTAGTATGCCTCTACTTGACTAGCTCGTTGAATCAAATATGGTTAAGTTCCCTAGCCATAGACATGAGTTGTCATTTGATTAACGGGATCACATCATTAGAGAATATGTGATTGACTTGACCCATTCTGTTAGCTTAGCACTTGATCGTTTAGTATGTTGCTATTGCTTTCTTCATGACTTATACATGTTCCTTGACTATGAGATTATGCAACTCCCGTTTACCGGAGAAACACTTTGTGTGCTACCAAACATCACAACGTAACTGGGTGATTATAAAGGTGCTCTACAGGTGTCTCTGAAGGTACTTGTTGAGTTGGCGTATTTCGAGATTAGGATTTGTCACTCCGATTGTCGGAGAGGTATCTCTGGGCCCTCTCGGTAATGCACATCACTATAAGCCTTGCAAGCAATGTGACTAATGAGTTAGTTACAGGATGATGCATTACGGAACGAGTAAAGAGACTTGCCGGTAACGAGATTGAACTAGGTATTAAGATACCGACGATCGAATCTCGGGCAAGTAACATACCGATGACAAAGGGAACAAACGTATGTTGTTATGCGGTTTGACCGATAAAGATCTTTGTAGAATATGTGGGAGCCAATATGAGCATCCAGGTTCTGCTATTGGTTATTGACCGGAGACGTGTCTCGGTCATGTCTACATAGTTCTCGAACCC
>NW_025240777.1:0-3496 GCF_018294505.1 Triticum aestivum
TGCGACACCACATAAAGGGCTTATAAATAATTTAAATAACAAGCATGCCACAGCCGGGCGTCTGAGCGACGCCAGATAAAGGGCTTATAAGAGAATGATCACAGTGAATATCCAGGAGGTAGAACCGTCCCAGGGATACTCAATAATTCAAATAATGTAAATGGTTAGTCCATAATAATAGTGATCATAATCATCATGAGTCACAAGTCATGATCCATGTTCTGGTTTAGCAATTTTTCCTCCGAAGATCGACACTAAGACCGACACTTGACCCATCCCAGACTGTAGTCCTTACCCATGGACACGGCTATTCGAATAGATGCATAATCTCTGCAGAGGGTGTACTCTTTACCCACGGGTAATGGATTTCTGTAGTCCATCGGGACTAATTCCATCTACGGTCTTTTAATTGAAAATACACCTAACCGCACACACCAGCCTAACTTACCGGTGTCTGGAATCACCCACGACACCCGTTAAGTGAAACTCTAAGTGGGGAGGCTACAACCTCGACTTAGCATGGGATCACAAAATTTATACCGCGCGCAAACTAGGGGAGCTACCCCTTCGTCTACAACCGAAACACCCATGCCCCCGGACCAGGTGGCATGCCTACCGGATGCCTCCGGTATCTTCCACCATGGCCTCTTTGTACGGTGTGTGCTAGGTAAGGGGTTGACAACTTACTGAACCGTACCCTACCTATGGCAGGGACAAGTGGTAGTACGAAATAAGTATGGGGGTTACTGGAACAAGACTCGATCTACGGCCGACTCAGGAGGTTTAAGTATTGCCTGCATGATTAGCATAGCAAATGTGTTTCAACCAACAGACAGAATCCCCACTCATCATACCTTACTATGCCATACCAGACACAACTGTCTCGACGGAGACTGGAGACAAGCTCGTGTCTACCCAAGACAGAGGCTTTCCCGGATTCCTTCCGGTAGGCATGAAAGGCATACAAGGGTGATTACTATCACAAGCATATCAAATTCCAACAGCAAGGAACATTCATTATGCACTCATGAGTATGATCATATCATCACATAAAATAATGAATACTTTGTGTTAAGGTGGTGTTGTAACCGTATCAAACAACACACATAATATTATGCCAGGGTTCAGAATGCTTGCCTTCAAGTTGTGGAGAGGCAGGCTGCATCCCAAAAACTTTTTGAAAGTTTTCTTCTCTCTCCAAAATCCTATTTTGAGGAAATTTAAATTAACACATATTTTAAAAAAGTACAAAAAAGGTGTCTGGAAATTTTTCAAATAAATATGAAAATAAACTAGACAGAATTTGAGAAACAACAAAAAAAGAATTAAGTCATTTGGACTTATATTTAAAAAGTTATAGCCAGTCAAAGTTTAGTCAAAACTTTCTTTTAAAAAATAAACAGAAAAAGAAAAACGTTTCGGAGGAGACGTACTTCTGGGTTTATGCTTCCACTTAATCCAGCGTGGACCGGCTCGTGGGTCACTGACAGTGGGTCCCTTGGGCCCACTGGTCAGGTTTAACCAGTCGCCCGCCTCCTTCCTCCTCTGTCTGAGCAGAGGCGGGGCTCCGGCGATCGACACCGGCGAACGACGGCTCCCTACGGGGCTCCGAGGGCAGGGATGGATCCGCCAGTCCAGGGCGGTCCTCCCCGTGGTCGAAAGGCTGGCGGGGACGCAGGGAGTCGCCAGCGGCGAGGTTCGCGGCGGACGACGTTTCGGGAGCAATTGGGGGTTTGGGCTCCGGTGGTTTCCGGTCGAGGCTGAGGCGTTGGGTGGCTCAGCACGGTCTGGGAGAGTCTAATGGCGGTGCTGGAAGGGCAGGGGAGGCTCCGCTCAGGACGCACGGCACCGGACTGTGGCGGCGACCGAACCGGCCGGAGTCGAGGAAGAAGGCCTCTCCCCATCGATTGTCGGCTAAGGGAGCCCTAGGGGGATGGCTTGAGGTTGCCTGGGGTCTTCGAGGAGCTCGGGGTCCCTTTTATAGCGGTTGAGGTCGGTTCCGACGGCGGCCGTGGATAGGATCAATGGTGAACCGCTATTCTGTAGCTGCAGGGCGACGTGGCGGCGACGTGCGCTAGCAAACGGGCTCGCGGATGAGCTCGAGCTGTTCCAGAGGGCAGCTGGCGCGCTGGAGTGGCTCAGGCGGTGCTGCGACGGCCGGGGCCTGCTGCGGCCGTCAGCTAGCCGCCATGGCCAACCTGACGGTGGCTCTGTGGGGTGCCAGGCGGTGGTCGGGGCGGCTCTGCGGCGAGGGAGGGGTCGGGTGCGATTGCTGCGAGTGGCCAAGGGTCAGCACGGGCGCGGGGAGGGCGGCAGCGAGACGTGGTGGCTCGGTGCGTGCACGTGCAAAATGTGCGCTCTGGGCGCGTCCAGAGCATGCACGCCAGGCGTTCGGCAAAATGCCAAGGCATGCCAGGAGGCTTGGGTGGGGCTGGGGATTAACAGGTCTAGGTTAGAGTTATCTAGGGGCTTAGTGGACATGCTGGTTTGGTCAGGGGATGAAGCCCACAATGCAAACTAAAAACCAAACCAAAACTGGCCATGCACACAAGGTGTTTGACAGAATGCTATGGTCATCTAGGCATCTCTTGGGGTGGCCAAAAACTCCAGATCATAGTCTCCTTAGGTACAAGTGATGATGGCAAGGTTAGTTTGTCAAAAACAGAAACTTGTTAGAGCAAGTTTTTGAGAAAACCACTACTGGACAGAAAGTAAAGGGCATAGTTTCATGGACCAAAAATACTCCAATGGGTCCATTCTCCTTTAAGGGTTTGGTAGGGAGGACTACAAGCAGGAAAATGTCACGACCGGTTTTTCGGGATATTAATTTTCCAGAAAATGGCCCTTGTGCTCACCAGACCTAGGATTACTGTTAGCTGAGTACAACACTTGGTTTCTAGTGGTTGATGGCGGAAGCGGTTTGTGGTTCATCTGCGTCTATGAGACTCCATTTCCCGCAGGAACAGCTAACCACGATAACTCCTATCTTCGCGAGGCTACTATCATCATTGCGTAGGTTCCGGGGCTGTCATTGCAACGCTCCTCTCCATGCGAGAAATCTGGCCAAGATAATAGCCAGGGACAAGCCAGTGAGTACTTTTGAATGTACTCGCAAACATTATGAACACAGGTATAATATAACAAGGGATAATCATGCTCCAAAATATTCTATGATCATAACGTCAGCCACGAAATAAACAAAATCCATGATGCACGCATGCAGGTCGTTCATATACAATATGAATATGCAAAACGGGAGTAGGAAATAGAATGCACCGATCGAGTGTCTGAAGTGACGCCTCGACAGGACAATAAGATAAATCATGCCTCAGTCGGGTGTCTGAGCGACACCACATAAAGGGCTTATAAATAAAAGAAATAACAAGCATGCCACAGTCGGGCGTCTGTACGACACCACATAAAGGGCTTATAAATAAAAGAAATAACAAGCATGCCACAGTCGGGCGTCTGTGCGACACCACATAAAGGGCTTATA
>NW_025240778.1:0-3496 GCF_018294505.1 Triticum aestivum
GAGTGACAAATCCTAATCTCGAAATACGCCAACCCAACATCGACCATTGGAGACACCTGTAGTACTCCTTTATAATCACCCATTTACGTTGTGACGTTTGGTAGTACCCAAAGTGTTCCTCCGGTAAACGGGAGTTGCATAATCTCATAGTCATAGGAACATGTATAAGTCATGAAGAAAGCAATAGCAACATACTAAACGATCGGGTGCTAAGCTAATGGAATGGGTCATGTCAATCAGATCATTCTACTAATGATGTGACCTCATTAATCAAATAACAACTCATTGTTTATGGTTAGGAAACATAACCATCTTTGATTAACGAGCTAGTCAAGTAGAGGCATACTAGTGACACTCTGTTTGTCTATGTATTCACACATGTATTATGTTTCCGGTTAATACAATTCTAGCATGAATAATAAACATTTATCATGATATAAGGAAATAAATAATCTTTATTATTGCCTCTAGGGCATATTTCCTTCAGGTTGCTATGACTTACGGGTTCGAAACACAAAGTGTTGTCTCCATCATGTCCTTGTACCAACTTCATTATGAAGATCCCACTATCTGCCCTGCAATTCATAATTATGTTTTTCACATCACTGAAGTTAGATGAAAAAAAATACTGAAAAGGATCATGCATAAAATTGCTTGAGTATTTCAGTCGTTGGATTGCATTACTCTTTAGTTGAAGAGCACACACTCCGGAAGGACACACCCATGTCAGTCACATTTAGTTGTGATCTCTTGTATGCCAGCTTGAAAGCCGCTTTGAAATTCTTGATTACAAGCTGAGCTTCGTCAGCAATCAAGTCGATTCTGTTGTTTGGGCAGAGGACTTCGAACAATTTCTTCCTAAAGTTAGCAACAACCGTGTACCAGAAACTGTATGAGCTTAAAGGTAAAAACACCTGTACATTGATCCAAAAATAAAACAAAACAAAATTAGCACAAAACGCCATGGTTGACTTTTTACTGAAAAATAGAAAAGACATGGGACTTGCATGGAGACTATAAATTATATGGCTTGTTTACTGGACTACGAAAATACCATGTGAATTTGGTCAAGATGGAATCCTATCATTGTCTCCCTCAGGTGAACAGATAACGCCAATGGAGTTTCAAATGCATTTTGGAATAATTTCTGGAAAAATTTGACCGGATCAAAGATGCATCAATGGCACCAAGAAGGGAGGGGGGCTCGCAAAAAAGAAACAGAGCATTGGATGGAAAAAAAAGTATTGTCTGCACATATTTATGTTTCTACTTACAGCAGTGTCGCATTTGACATAGTATCTTGACCAGTAACTTCGCGGGAGAAGATTGAGCCTATCCTTTTCGGTTTGCTCGGCCATTACTGCTTTTCCCAACATATTGATCACGTACTTATTGACCCGGCCATACACTTGCATGCTCAGGCCAAAAACCCTATGTTCAACCCATGTCGAGCCCATTTGTACTATTCTTGGGCTGCCACAAAATGAAAAATATGGAAAATTCAGATGGGAAAGAAGCTTGATGGGAACAAAAAATAGGAATGAAAAAGGACAAAAATATTCCTTGTTATACAGACAGTGCATCCCCATTGAGGAGAAAAAAGGAAGAAAAAACAAAAAAAGAGGAGATTGTTACTGAGATACCTCTTTTGCCTTGAATGGGGTGGTATTCGTGACACAATGTCGCTGAAAACAGCACTTTCGACTAGATTTGAGGTGAAATTGCAACAAATCTCATTGGGCTTGATCTCTGATATGTGGATGTCTTGTGTAACTGATGTGGTATACTGAGTTTGTCTTTGTTGTGAAAACCACTCTTCCTCAATCCTATCGGTAGACTCGATCAACTGCGCTACCATATCAGGGTCGTCCCATGGGAAGTCTTTGTTGGTAGCTGAAGAGGTGCCATGGACCGGTGTTTGTTGGATCTGACCAAGATTAGCGTCGCTTGATGACTGATCTTTCTCGTGTGATGATGCGCTTACAGTTCCTAAAGTGTGTGGCATCTCATGATGAATGTTGCTCGACAGCTCATCTGTGTTCTGAAACATCCTTGCCCTTTTTTTCAAAGCAACGCAGTTGTCAGCCGTCTCGTTTAAGGACATGCATGTCGTCCTTTTGTTTCTATTAGTGATGTCCTCTGTCATCCTGATAGGGTCACTGCTGGTTGGACCTTCACTACCATCAACCTTGGTAGAGACCTTCCATTCTTCGAACAGATTGAGCTCCCTGCAGGTTAATAAATCTGGCTCTCGTGGACTCAGCGGTCGGTGCCAAAATGCTTTCTCGTCAAGAACATAAGAAAGCAAGCTAAAAGTGTGGGTAGGTTTAGCCTCGGTATCTCCAACCTGCACCTTCTGTGGGTACATCCCCTCCAATGCTTCCGTGCAGCGCGGCAGGTCTGGGTCGGTCGAAATTGGTATTGTGTCAATTATTCGAAGTAGGCTTTCAACGTTGGGTACCCTGGCATTGGCACATGCTTGTTTGTCCCATTCCGCCAAAACTTCATCACTTGTATCCTCAAAACTCAAGAGCGCGGGTACGGGGGCTTTGTTGTTCTTCCTTTGTACTTCAGACAATGGCTTTGTTTCTTCAGCTGTAAAAACGTGCTCTGTTTCCTGCCCTGAGCCACATTCTGCCCCTGTTTTTGCTTCAGGCTTATCCTGTTTTCTTTCAGCCAGTGTGGTACTTGTCATTTGCAAGCTGGAGTGGCTACCACAAGGAACCGTCGGAGCCTCTGAAATGGGCACGCAACTTGAATCTTTGTCTGTGCTATTCTGTTTTTTGCTAGGCAATGAAGAATGCATTGACGACATCAGTTTCAGCAGGTTCATAAAGTTCTTGGCGAGTACATTTTGCATTGAATCAAAAAGCTCGCTCTGCATGCTATGCATAATCTTTGGAAGCTCGTCTAAAACCTGAAATTTGTAAAAAGAAAAATGTAAGAAAGCAAATATATTTTATTAAAAAATAAAACTGAATGCTGCACCTCTAAAAGACAAAAGTAAAAAAATACCATCTGGTGGTTTTCCTCTGGAACAATTGAGAGGGTGAACTGCAGGAGTTCATCATACGAGGCACCTAGTGTGACTTTTGGCTGTCTGTTGATTTGACCGAAGGGTGTTTCCGAGACACGCTTTGTCTGCCATAAGTTTTGTTATGTTTACACCATGTCAGAATCATAGGGGGTGGCTGAGAGAAACCATCTTTCTTCAAAGGAAAAGTGCGAGGATGGTTAAAACCTCAAACAAAAGGATTTGCGTGTTCACAAAAAATAATTACCGGGAGCCTGCCGTAAAGCAATTTATCGCTGCTTGTGCAGTCCCGCCTTTCATATTCTGCTACAATTTCAGACGTCCAAAGTGAAATCCGTGGCCGCTTGCTTGTGACCGGCATGATGTCGGTGTCAAGAAATTCAAAGTATATGATCTGCGCAAAGAGGATGAAGAGCAAAAAAGAGATGAAAAAAGAAATAGTGTGCTTGAAGAAACCATATA
>NW_025240779.1:0-744 GCF_018294505.1 Triticum aestivum
GGGAGGGGCGCGGGTTTCACCCACAGTGGGTTTGCGGGGGCGGGGCTGGGCGCGTTCGACGCGGCCCGACGTCGCGCGTCCAACGGCGGTGGTCGGAGGGGCTGGAACGGCCGGAGACGAGCGCTACGAACTCGCCGGCGGCGAGGAGCTACGGGTGCCCGACGGAAACATAGCTACGACGAGCTATCGAGAAAGCGGAGGGGCTGGGGGGCATCTACAAACGGCGAGGAGTGCAACGGGCTTGACCCCGTGACCATTTGGTCACCGGAGACCCGCCGGCGGCGAGCTCCGCGGCGCGGCGTTCGGGCGCGCGTGGGGGAGAAGCTAGGGAGCGCGGGCGAGCTAGCGGAGAGGGGGAGGAGGTAGAGGAGCTCACCGCGCGGCGCAAGAAAGGCCCGTGGGTGCTTAGGAGCAGCAGGTCGGCGCCGGGGAAGAAGGGGGTCGCCGGCGTCCGAGGTTGATGGCGAGCTCGGGGAGGTCGTTGTAGTGGCTCCGAGCTTCGACGGAGAGGCGGAGGGGGTGTAGTCGAGGGCGGCGACTTCGTACGACACGACGAGGTGGCGAGTGGGGCACGGTGGCCGCGTGAACGACGGGAACGGCGGCGAGCGCGTCGGGCGTGGGGAAGAGGAGAGCGGCGCGGATCCGGGGGAGAGGCGCAGAGGCCGAGGGAGTGAGCGGGGTGAGTGGGAGAGAGGCCCGAGGGAGCGGGGGCCGCTGGCGCCCTTATCCTCTCGCGGGGTTCAC
>NW_025240779.1:2950-3496 GCF_018294505.1 Triticum aestivum
GCACCGTCCCGCCGCGGCCGTCCGGCCTCCCCGTCCACCGGGCCGCCGCCTCCTCCAGCGGCCGCCCTCCCATCCACCGGCCGCCCCGCGCCTCCTCCGGCGATCCCTGCAGGTGAGTTCTCCCCCCTTTTTTTAGTTTTTTTAGTTTCTTTTAGTTTACTTTCTGTTTTAGTTATAGTTTTAGTTTTAGTTTGAGCTTAGTTTTAGTTTTAGTTTAGTTTTAGATTATTTTAGTTTAGTTTATTTTAGATGAGTTATAGTTTTAGTTTAGAAGAAGAAGAAGAGTATTTTAGTTTAGAGAAGAAGAAGAAGATTAGTTTTAGTTTAGAAGAAGAAGAGCATTTTAGTTTTACTTTATTTTAGATTAGTTTTAATTTTAGTTTTAGTTTTAGTTTTAGTTCTAGTTTTAGTTTTAGTTTTTAGTTTAGAAGAAGGAGGAGGAGGAGGAAGGAAGAGGAGGAGGGAGAAGAAGAAAGAAGAATAAGAAGAAGAAGAAGAAGAAGAAGAGGAGGAGGGAGGAAGAGGAGGAGAAGAAGAAGAAGAAAA
>NW_025240780.1:0-3496 GCF_018294505.1 Triticum aestivum
ACGATGCAACCGCAAATTCAACAAAACAAATACAGAAAAGATTATGCAAGGCTCAGATTGGTTCGGATGGGATGAACTAACCCTAATTTTTTTTTGGCTTTTTCGTGGACTATAGGTATGAAGAACAGACTCGATCTAAACTACGAAAAACTGTAAAATCTCACCGAGCAACCTGGAAATCTGATACCACTTGATAGAGGCAAAGGTGTCCCGTCTTTCGATGAGATGATGGATATCGCTTTGGTGGCAGTCGACTTTGACGATCCGACTACGAACGTGCGAGGACATCGCGCCTTAGCAATCGCTAAACCAACTCCGAGAGGTCATTGACCACGCCGGAGCACGATCAACCTGACCACGAGGGTCTGTTTCCTGCGAGCAAACGAAGAACAAGCATGAAACTGAGATTGCAATCTGAATATTGCGAATATAAGATGAAAGCTTTATTGATCAAGGTGGGGTTCTGTGACGCCTTTGTCTGGTCGTTGAACACAAACGAAGTACGCGAAGTTGCAGCTATGGCGAACTTTTAATCTAAACAAAACCCAAAATCTAAACGGTGCCCTAAGGGCTGTATATATGGAGGAAGAGAGGGGAATTTCGTGGCCCTTGGTGGAGGGGTCCGAAATCAACCATATCGCTTGTTTTTCCACACATACGGACTCTAAAAATAGCCTATACTTATGTATTTCGAAATTACATGGGCCTGGCCCAATAAAAAGGTGACGCAGCACCTATAATAGCCTCGGGACGAAATTTATGAAGTGGCATCTTGTATATTTCGTCCAAGGCTTCATGCACCCATTATGGTGGCTTCAAAGTCCTGAAATCATCACTTGTAACTCCGTTCTTGTTCCCCTTGCGCATGGCATCATCTCCATGCTTGTTCTTGCTCCAATGTTCATCCTTCTCCAAGCTAGGCCCTTCATTTGTAAGCAAAACAAATGTATCCAATTTAGGCAGCATCATATTCTCATCAACATTAGAATCATTACCAAGAAATGAAAGTACCTGATAATTTAATTGGCGTGCGCGAGCTCTAGTAATTGGTCCCGTATATGTAGCAGTAGGGGCTGTGGGTGTAACAATGGTATTGATGTCCTCATCATCTAACACCTTAAAGGGACCATCAGCCCGTGGCATGAGCTTTGATTTGCGCAAATCAGGAAATCTATCCTTACGCAAATGTAACCAAACAAGATCTCCAGCTGCAAACACAACATGTTTTCTACCCTTATCTCCAGCAAGTTTATATTTGGCATTCATACGCTCAATGTTTTCCTTAGTTAACTCATGCATTTTTAAAATCAATTCAGCACGTTATTTAGCATCAAAATTAACCTTCTCCGAAGATGGAAGAGGCAACAAATCTATAGATGCACGAGGTAGGAAACCATACACAACTTCAAAAGGGCACATCTTAGTAGTAGAATGCAATGAACGATTATAAGCAAATTCAATATGAGGCAAGCATTCCTCCCACATTTTCTTATTACTCTTCAAAACAGCCCTAAGCATAGTAGACAATGTTCTATTGACTACTTCAGTTTGGCCATCAGTTTGGGGGTGACAAGTAGTACTAAAAAGCAGTTTAGTCCCCAACTTAGCCCATAAACATCTCCAAAAGTGGCTAAGAAATTTAGTATCACGATCTGAAACAATAGTATTTGGCACACCATGCAAGCGAATAATTTCACGAAAGAACAAATCAACAACATTGACTGCATCATCGCTTTTATGACATGGTATAAAGTGTGCCATTTTCGAGAATCTATCCACGACAACAAATATGCTATCCCTCCCCTTCTTTGTTCGAGGTAAACCTAAAACAAAGTCCATAGATATATCCTCCCAAGGAACACTAGGTACAGGCAAAGGCATATATAAACCATGAGGATTGAGTCGTGACTTAGCTTTTTGACATGTAGTGCAGCGAGCAATAAAACGCTCAACATCCCGTCTCATCTTTGGCCAAAAGAAATGTCTAGCAAGTATGTCCTCCGTCTTCTTCACGCTAATGTGTCCCATTAATCCTCCTCCATGCGCCTCCTGCAACAACAAAAGACGAACGGAGCTAGCAGGAATGCATAGCTTGTTAGCACGAAACACAAATCCATCGTTAACGACAAACTTGTTCCACATTCTTCCTTCTTTGCAATTCTGCATTACATTTTTAAAATCAGCATCATGCACATATTGATCTTTGATGGTCTCCAAACCAAATTTTTAGAAGTCAAGTTGTGAAAGCATAGTATAGCGACGAGACAATGCATCAGCAATAACATTTTCTTTTCCCTTCTTGTGTTTAATGACATAAGGGAAAGTCTCAATGAATTCAACCCATTTAGCATGTCTACGATTCAGTTTAGCTTGACTTTTAATATGTTTCAAAGATTCATGATCAGAATGTATAACAAATTCTTTGGGCCATAAATAATGTTGCCATGTTTCTAAAGTCCGAACAAGAGCATATAATTCTTTATCATAAGTAGAATAATTCAGACTAGGCCCACTCAATTTTTCAGAAAAGTATGCAACAGGTTTGCCATCTTGTAATAACACACCTCCTAATCCAATTCCACAAGCATCACATTCAAGCTCAAAAGTCTTATTAAAATCAGGAAGTTGGAGTAAAGGAGCATGTGTCAACTTATCTTTCAATACCGAGAAGGCTTCTTCCTGTGTGGTACCCCAAAGAAAAGGCACATCTTTCTTTGTAAGCTCATTGAGAGGTGCAGCAATGGTGCTGAAATCTCTCACAAAACGCCTATAGAATCCAGCGAGGCCAAGAAAACTCCTCACGCGTGTGACCGTTTTGGGCTGCGGCCAACTCTCAATAGCTTCAATCTTTGCTTTATCAACTTTAATTCCCTGTGGAGTAACAACATAGCCAAGAAAAGATACTCGGTCGGTGCAAAAGGTGCACTTCCCAAGGTTACCAAACAAAGTGCATCACGTAAAGCAATAAAAACAGCACGTAAATGTTCCAAATGTTCTTCCAAAGATCTGCTATAAATCAATATGTCATCAAAGGAAACTACCACAAATCGTCCAATGAAAACACGTAAAACTTCGTTCATTAATCTCATGAAAGTACTAGGTGCATTAGTTAACCCAAAAGGCATGACTAACCACTCATATAATCCAAACTTAGTTTTAAATGCTGTTTTCCATTCATCTCCCAATTTCATACGAATTTGATGGTATCCACTACGCAAATCAACTTTGGAGAATATTGTAGAGCCACTCAATTCATCAAGCATATCATCTAGCCTAGGAATAGGATGACGATAACGAATAGTAATATTATTAATGCCTCTACAATCAACACACATACGTGATGTACCATCCTTTTTCGGCACTAGAATAATAGGAACAGCACAAGGACTAAGGGATTCGCGTATATAACCTTTGTCGAGAAGCTCTTGTACTTGACGCATAATCTCCTTCGTCTCCTCTGGATTGGTACGGTATGGTGCACGGTTTGGCAGTGAAG
>NW_025240781.1:0-3496 GCF_018294505.1 Triticum aestivum
TCTGGTTGTGATTTTTTGGTTCAACGAGGAACTGCTGCCATAAGTAGTCCATGGTATTTGGAAGAACGATATACCATGAACCTCGAGGACTATTGCAAAGGTTACTAATAACCTAAAGGAACTAGCAACACTATCAACATGAAGTAAGTAGGGTGAATCTTGGTTCGAAAACCCAGGAATAGAATGCCTACTAACTAAATGGCATCACGGGATGCTTTCGAGAATGATGGCCAGAATGATCACACTGGGAACACAAAACATGGCTAGATTACTAGGCGATCCTCTAAGACACCTAGGGTCATAATAATAACTCCAACATAAATCCCGAGGCAGTACCTCAACACACTAGTTAGTGTGGTTGATCTGGCACAAAGGAACTTCGGAATGGCAAGAAGGAAGTTGCAAATGCATCAGACTATTTTAGAAACCTGGGATGACTCAGACAACATAACAGCTGTAAATGCTCAAAGGATTTAAGACATCCTGCAAATGGTGGCATAACCACTCAATCGTCACAATATGAAGGTTCTGAGACCAACTATGAACACACAGAAGTAGTAGGCACTGAACTGAGGCTTGAATCCATCATTCCTATAAGTCTACATATTAGTAACATGTGATCCTGATAGAAAGAAGAGAAGGCCTAGTTCCTTAACCCCATAGGAACGATAGGATGACTCGGATCAGAAGGGCATAAGGTATAAGCGAAAAAGAGCCTTACACTCCCATCCACAATCAATTCCCTTATATAACTAAAGAACTTCTAGACTCAACTTCGACCAGTTTGGCTTGGTAATCCTATAGACAGTCAGGCTTTGATACCAAAGCTGTCAAGACCCCAATCATATGCCACACCAATCTAGCATGTAACACCTCATATCACTTTGCGGCCTCACGCACGGTATTCCCACGGGTGTCACCTTACCAGGCCCGGGACCGTTTGTGACTTTTGGCTCACGTATATGATAGTGTCGCTAGCATCCATATGACAAAGAACCCGGGCTGACATGGCTAGTCGTGAACCCAAAGTGGCCCTAACTTACAGGGACAGGCATACATGACCCATCAACGAACGTGTCGGTCATCAGTGAGTGAATTCGGGCTATAGCAACTGGGCTAAGAGGACTCCGGAGAATCCGGGCTGTAGCAAGCTAGCAGAACTGCGGTAGACGCCGTGTGACATTCCCCCGAAGGGACATACATAGGAACGAAGAAGGACACAAGCCGGCCATCCTAAGTGTTCTGGAGCAGTAGCAAGCTACTAGGGCTCAGTGGAAGCACTAGGAGACATTTCCCGGTAAGAGAGGCTACCAAGGATAAACAACTAGATAGTCAGATCCCACACATACCAATCATTTCAAATCATACACACAATATGCTCGATATGTGCCAATACAACATGCAATCACAACATAACTCTACGACTCAAAGTATTTATTCAATAGGCTCCGAGGAGCGAGATATTACAAACATGGGTCTCATGACCCCACATTCAGAGCATACAAGTCAGAAGCACATGCGGAAGCTTAACATGTCTGAGTACAGACATCTACAAATGAAAAAGGCTGAGAAGCCTGACTAACTACCAGATCCTGGCAAGGGCACAAGATCGTAACCGAGGTATCAAGCTAAACGTCGAAGTCCACGCGGAACTACTAGTGGGATGGAAGTCTCTCTGCAAAACATAAAATAGGCAAACGTGAGTACAAATGTACGCAGCAAGACTTACATCAGAACTATCTACATATGCATCATTATCAACAAAGGGATGGTGGGGTTTAACTACAACAAGCCATCTTTGACTCGGTGGCGATCCTGAACTACGACTACAAGTAACTCTTTCGAGGTGGCACGGATGAGTCCACATATTCACCATATCAATACACCACTATGGATCCGCTCCCGTCTCCCTACGAGAATGCCATCCATAGTACTCACGCTTATCTTGCGCATTTTAGAGTATCCACTTTCACTTGTCTATGAACTGTATAGGCAACCCAGATGTCCTTTACCACGGATGCGGCTATTCGAATAGATGATGTTAACCCTGTAGGGGTGTACTTCTTCATACACGCTCTCACCACTTACCGTCGTTTACACGACATGTACTCAGCAACCTTCAAGCGGAAGCCAAACGAGAGTGTCGGCCACAGACTACCTAAACACTCAAGTCTCTAGTCCAGGTTTATCGCCTATTCAGGTTCCATCCGCAGGGAGTCCGGCCGAGGATTCCGTATACGACCCCGAACGATGTGTGCAGGGTTCCCGCGACACCAAACGGGCGCCCGATGCACCGTGCCACGTGCCTACCGCATCATAGCCCACCCCTCGGGTTAGCGCTGCGCATGGCCTCCAGCATACTACAAACACCAGAAACTACTTGCAACTCCTGGCTAGAGGACATGGGTGATTAAGAAGCCGAGAGGGTCCATTGGTATCACGCCCAATATGAGACCCTATCCTAAGGGAACTCGAAGGTCCCACCAAGGATAGAAACGCATATTGGAGACGCTTTTGCAATGTGGATATCATTACATCGTACCCTTACATAATAGTTGGGGATACATACAAGAGGCATACAATGCCACACGAATACAACCACATCATACATAAGAGCATCATCCGACTACGGATGAAACACAAATAGAAACCTAAACGACATCCACCCTGCTAGCCCAGGCTGCCGGCCTGGAACCTATCCCCTGATCGAAGAAGAAGCATAAGAAGACTCCGAGACAAGCAAACATCACTCTTGCGTCATGATCATCGCATTACCTGCACCTACAACTGTTGTTGTAGTAATCTGTGAGCCACGAGGACTCGGCAATCCCATTACCATGGGTATCAAGACTAGCAAAGCTTAATGGGTATGGAAAGGATAAGTGGTGAGGTTGTAGCAGCGACTAAGCATATATGGTGGCTAACATATGCAAATAAGAGCGAGAAGAGAAGCAAAAGGAACGGTTGAGAAGCTAGAGGTGATCAAGAAGTGATCCTAAAACTATTTACGCACAATCATAACATAAAGACCGTGTTCACTTCCCGGACTCCGCCGAAAGAGACCATCACGGCTACACACGCGGTTGATGCATTTTAATTGAGTCAAGTGTCAAGTTCTCTACAACCGGATTTTAACAAATTCCCATCTGCCACATAACCGCGGGCATGGCTCTCGAAAGTTTATACCCTGCAGGGGTGTCCCAACTTAACCCATCACAAGCTCTCATGGTCAACGAAGGATATTCCTTCTCCCAGGAAGACCTGACCAGTCTCAGAATCCCGGTTTACAAGACATTTCAACAATGGTAAAACTAGACCAGCAAAGCCACCTGATGTGCTGACAAATCCCGATAGGAGTCGCATGTACCTCGTTCTCAGGGCACACCGGATAAGTCAAGCTACGAGTAAAACCAGCCCTCAAGTTTCCCCGAGGTGGCCACACAGGTTGCTCGTTTCGGACCAACACTCGAAGGAGCACTGGCCCGATGGGGGGGGG
>NW_025240782.1:0-3496 GCF_018294505.1 Triticum aestivum
CAGGCAGGGCCGGTCGTCCATGGCCTATAGCTCTGTCCTGCCTTCCTTCCCTCGCTGTAGCACCTCCCAGGGTTCGGACATCCGGGACCGGCCGGTCGTGCGGAGCCTGTAGCTTCACAATTGGCTATTCTTCTTGATGTCCATGCTTGGAGTCCTTGCCACCTTGGCCATTTGGTGTAGCCGTCCCGTGGCTCTCCTCCAAGTACATGATCACACACAGAGTGTCCATATGAGGTAGTAGCCAAGTCTTGTGAGTAGAGAGAGGAAGTTTGGAGAGGAGCGGGTTCACCTTATCTTCGATAGCCTTTGCTCTAGCTCTTGTCATGGGTCCAAGTGGTGTTAAGGGAGATGTAGATATGTCCATGGGGATGAGCAAGGGATGCTCCGCATCATCTCCCCCCCCCCCCCTGGGAAAGATCCGACCTCGGATCGAAAGCTTCATCTCCATGGTATGGCACGAGGTCCTTGACGTTGAAGATGTCTCTCACATTGTACTTGCCTCGTGGTAGGTCTATCTTGCAGGCATTGTCGTTGTAGCATGGTAGCACCTTGAAAGGTCCATCGGCTCGAGGGAGAAGTTCGGACTTGCGTTCGTTGGGGAAGCGGTCCTTTCGAAGGTGTAGCCACACGAGATCACCAATGTTGAAGATCATGGGTTGCTTGTTGACGTTGAGCTTGGTCGCTAGTCGTTGTACTTGGCGCTCGATGGTGTGCCTTGTGTCCTCATGCATCTTCTTGATGTAGCTTTCCCGTGCACTCGCATCCATGTTGGTGCACTCTTGTAGAGGAAGAGGTAGAATGTCCAATGGTGACAACGGGTTGAAGCCATAGACGACCTCGAAAGGGGACTTGTCGGTAGTCGAATGTCTTGCACGGTTGTAGGCGTATTCGGCGATGGGTAGACATGCTTCCCATTCCTTGATGTTCTTCTTGATCAACACGCGAAGTAGAGTGGATAGAGTCTGGTTGATGCGGAGCATCCCATGATCATCCCCATGGACGCATCTACATCCTCTACAACACCACTTGGGCCTATGACTCGAGCACGTGCAAGAGCTCTCGAAACCGAGGTGACATCTCTCCTCTCTCAATTCCCTTTCGATTCACATGAGACATGGTTACTACCTCAAACGGAAACGCTATGCATACTCAGGTACCAAGGACTTCACCGTGAAGAAGCTAGGGAGCAAGGAGAACCGGAAGCGGAAGACATACGTGAAGACGGAGAAGAAAAGCGCCAAGGACCAGACTGGACGGATGATCCGGACGGCGGCCCGGATGATCCAGATAGAACCCGGACGATCCGGACCCCCATCCGGACGATCCGGCTAATTCGACCGAAGACTACAGAAGCCTCCCCCCTGAAGCCGGATCATCCGGACCCCGTCCCGGATCATCCGGACCCTGCCCGGACGTCCGGACCGCCAGCCGGACATCCGGCCCTACGCCTCCACCAGCCGAGTCTCCGGATCATCCGGGCCTCCACCCGGACCAGCCGGACCAGCCCAGATCATCCGGCTTCGGACCCGGATCATCCGGCCAGCGCCTGTGTGCGCGTGTTGGGCTAAGCCCGCGTACCCCTTCGCCCCCTAGCCTATAAATAGGACTCCTCCTCCTCCTTTTGAGACTTAGCATTGGATTAGCTCATATTTGTGTGAGAGCCTTTGCTCATCCACTTGGATACTTCTCCTCGGAGATCAGGACCTCTTCGGAGAAGATCCCCAAGCGGATTCAAGACCCATCTTTAGGGAAGAACATCAAGGCCTCCTCTTGGAGAAGAACGATTCCGTTGTATCCTTTCCCTTTGTTGATTGTGGATCATATGTTACTCTATGTATTCGATGATCTAGCACTTGTGTGATCGATTCCTTGTTGGTTGAGTGATTCCCTCTCGTTTTCCCCCGAGTTCCCCTTTGTGCTTCCGCGTGTTCTTCGTGATTCCCCGTAGGATCCACTCCAAACGTGAAAGATCGACGCTATAGGGTTCCACCCTACATCATATGGTATCATGAGCCAGGTTGATCACATTTTTGGAGCCCCTACCCCGTGATTTCTAGCTTGATTTTGTTGTTTTCGTCCTAAATCCGAAAATCCCCACCAAAAATAACCCCAATTTTTTTTTGTGATTTGTTAGTTTTGATGATATTTTGTTGATTTTGATCCGTGGATTCGGTGTGTAACTCATGGATCTTGCTTTTCCCCACCTTCTTCCCCTCGAAATCCATCCAAAATCCGCAAAATCGTCAAATTTCTCCCCGTTTTCGTGTTCTTCCCGAGCAGTTCCCGAGCGAGATTGACCTGCCCGGATCATCCGGCTCCTGGCCCGGATCATCCGGCTTCCTCTGCCGAAACTGCAGTTTTGCAGTCCTCCTCCTCCTCCACCACCACCACCACCTACATACCTCCCCACCCCAACCACCACCACTTCCACCTGCCAAACCCCAGCAACACAACCTCCGTACTACCATTTGACTTTGGGTTCGAGAATTTGAGTGAGATTTCCGTGTCCTTTTGTGTTTCGGCTATTTAGGCGCGGTGCGACATCAACAACTACCGCTCATTTTCGTCGACTACTCATCTTCGCTACGGACGGTAACTTCGACGACATCTTTGTCATACCTGCTATTGCATTGATAACCATCATATACCATCGTTTGCGTTGCTTACCCATCGAGACTAGCCATTGAGTATTGCCGGCAACGTGACTTGTGCACATTAGTAAGCATACCCCATATAATACATATAATCGTGGTGCATATCTCGGAATCAACTTGTGTGTCACAAAGTTGTCATCGCATACACAATTGCTATCTTGGTTCGTGAAGTTTGCATAAGAAAAGAGCTCAAAAGAGAAAGAGCCACTCAAGCTTTTAAGCAAAGAGGAAAGGTAAGCAAAGAGCTTATGAACAAGAAGCATAGCATCATACAACATTAAGATTGTCATATAAGATCATCTTGGATCATTGCACCGAAATACCATACATATAGCATACTTGGGATAGAGATCGTTGCATTTTTGCCTAGTAGGTTGTGCACAAGCTCCGCATCCGCCTATTGCGCAATCGTGCTAGCGTCTCTCTAGTATTGTGCAACACGAGCATTTTCTTGGATTCCACATTTTGGCTCACTTTTGGTTTGCACAATCCCATTTATCTATTTGCGTGTGTGTTTCCGTGTACCACTACTTGCTTGGTCTACTTGTTACATTTGCGAATTTGCGAATCCTTTTCGACATTTTTGAGTCAAGCTAACAATTGCAATCAATTTTGTGCCACCATCCTAACCAAGCTCCAACAAAAGCTTTTACTTGTGTAGGTGTGAGAATCGACAAGGATTGGTACCAATAGTGCTATTTCATTGTCCACATTTGAGTGAACTTGATTCATCTTCAACATAGGTCAAAGGTACATTGGTATTAGTTCTTCTCCTTCTACCACTCACAATTTTACTTGGTATGATGGATAGGCCAAGTTCTTCTACAAATCCACCTCTCATC
>NW_025240783.1:0-3496 GCF_018294505.1 Triticum aestivum
GTAAACGCACCTTGGGGTTCGTCCGTTGTGGAAATCACTCCGGGGCCCCAAAACTGAGTAATAGTCCATGAAACGGACCAGAATCGGCCAAAACTATGAGTGTTGATGACCGACCCGCAAACGCACCCCAGGGTTCGTCAATCGAGGAAATCACTACGGGACCCCAAAACACTGAGTAATAGACCAAGAGACGGGCCAGAATCGGCCAAAACTGCGAGTGTTGATGACCGACACGTAAGCGCACCTTGGGGTTCAACAACTATGGAAATCGCTTTGGGACCCCAAAACGGTGAGTAATAGTCCAAGAATCAGGCCAGAATCAGCAGAAACTGCGATTGCTGATGACCGACACGTAAGCACACCTTAGGGTTCAACAACCATGGAAATCGCTTTCGGACCCCAATACGGTGAGTAATAGTGCACGAAACGGGCCAGAATCGGCCAAAATTGCGACTGTTGACGATGGACACGTAAAAGCACCGCGGGGATCGTCAATCGTGGAAATAGCTCTGGGACCCCAAAATGGTGAGTAATAGTCCATGAAAGAGCCCAGAATCAAACGAAATTAGGATCGCTGGTGAACAACACGTAAGCGCACCCTGGGGTGCGTCAATCATGGAAATCGCTCCGAGACACCAAAACAATGAGTAATAGTCCACGAAACGCGCAAAATTCGGCCAAAACTGCGAGTGTTGATGACCGACAAATAAATGCACCCCAGGGATTGTCAATCATAGAAATCGCTCTAGGACCCCAAAACGGTGAGTAATAGTGCACGAAAAGAACCAGAATCGGCCAAAACTATGAGTGTTGATGACCGACCCGCAAACGCACCCTGGGGTTCGTCAATCGTGGAAATCACTCCGGGACCCCAAAACACTGAGTAATAGACCAAGAGACGGGCCAGAATCGGCCAAAACTGCGAGTGTTGATGACCGACACGTAAGCGCACCTTGGGGTTCAACAACTATGGAAATCGCTTTGGGACCCCAAAACGGTGAGTAATAGTCCAAGAATCAGGCCAGAATCAGCCCAAACTTCGATTGCTGATGACCGACACGTAAGCACACCTTAGGGTTCAACAACCATGGAAATCGCTTTTGGACCCCAAAACGGTGAGTAATAGTGCATGAAACGGGCCAGAATCGGCCAAAATTGCGACTGTTGACGACGGACACGTAAACGCACCGCGGGGATCGTCAATCGTGGAAATAGCTCTGGGACCCCAAAATGGTGAGTAATAGTCCATGAAATAGCCCAGAATCGAACGAAATAGGATTGCTGGTGAACAAAATGTAAGCGCACCCCGGGGTGCGTCAATCATGGAAATGGCTCCGAGATACCAAAACAATGAGTAATAGTCCATGAAACGGGGCAGAGTCGGCCAAAACTGTGAGTGTTGACGACCGACAAATAAATGCACCCCAGGGATCGTCAATCATAGAAATCGCTTTAGGACCCCAAAACGGTGAGTAATAGTGCACGAAAAGAACCAGAATTGGCGAAAATTATGAGTGTTATTAACCGACACGTAAACGCACCCTGGGGTTCGTCCGTTGTGGAAATCACTCCGGGGCCCCAAAACTGAGTAATAGTCCATGAAACGGGCCAGAATCGGCCAAAACTATGAGTGTTGATGACCGACCCGCAAACGCACCCCAGGGTTCGTCAATCGAGGAAATCACTCCGGGACCCCAAAACACTGAGTAATAGACCAAGAGACGGGCCAGAATCGGCCAAAACTGCGAGTGTTGATGACCGACACGTAAGCACACCTTGGGGCTCAACAACTATGGAAATCGCTTTGGGACCCCAAAACGGTGAGTAATAGTCCAAGAATCAGGCCAGAATCAGCACAAACTGCGATTGCTGATGACCGACACGTAAGCACACCTTAGGGTTCAACAACCATGGAAATCGCTTTCGGACCCCAATACGGTGAGTAATAGTGCACGAAACGGGCCAGAATCGGCCAAAATTGCGACTGTTGACGATGGACACGTAAACGCACCGCGGGGATCGTCAATCGTGGAAATAGCTCTGGGACCCCAAAATGGTGAGTAATAGTCCATGAAAGAGCCCAGAATCAAACGAAATTAGGATTGCTGGTGAACAACACGTAAGCGCACCCTGGGGTGCGTCAATCATGGAAATCGCTCCGAGACACCAAAACAATGAGTAATAGTCCACGAAACGCGCAAAATTCGGCCAAAACTGCGAGTGTTGATGAACGACAAATAAATGCACCCCAGGGATTGTCAATCATAGAAATCGCTCTAGGACCCCAAAACGGTGAGTAATAGTGCACGAAAAGAACCAGAATCGGCCAAAACTATGAGTGTTGATGACCGACCCGCAAACGCACCCTGGGGTTCGTCAATCGTGGAAATCACTCCGGGACCCCAAAACACTAAGTAATAGACCAAGAGACGGGCCAGAATCGGCCAAAACTGCGAGTGTTGATGACCGACACGTAAGCGCACCTTGGGGTTCAACAACTATGGAAATCGCTTTGGGACCCCAAAACGGTGAGTAATAGTCCAAGAATCAGGCCAGAATCAGCCCAAACTTCGATTGCTGATGACCGACACGTAAGCACACCTTAGGGTTCAACAACCATGGAAATCGCTTTTGGACCCCAAAACGGTGAGTAATAGTGCATGAAACGGGCCAGAATCGGCCAAAATTGCGACTGTTGACGACGGACACGTAAACGCACCGCGGGGATTGTCAATCGTGGAAATAGCTCTGGGACCCCAAAATGGTGAGTAATAGTCCATGAAATAGCCGAGAATCGAACGAAATAGGATTGCTGGTGAACAAAATGTAAGCGCACCCCGGGGTGCGTCAATCATGGAAATGGCTCCGAGCTACCAAAACAATGAGTAATAGTCCATGAAACGGGGCAGAGTCGGCCAAAACTGTGAGTGTTGACGACCGACAAATAAATGCACCCCAGGGATCGTCAATCATAGAAATCGCTTTAGGACCCCAAAACGGTGAGTAATAGTGCACGAAAAGAACCAGAATTGGCGAAAATTATGAGTGTTGATAACCGACACGTAAACGCACCCTGGGGTTCGTCCGTTGTGGAAATCACTCCGGGGCCCCAAAACTGAGTAATAGTCCATGAAACGGGCCAGAATCGGCCAAAACTATGAGTGTTGATGACCGACCCGCAAACGCACCCCAGGGTTCGTCAATCAAGGAAATCACTCCGGGACCCCAAAACACTGAGTAATAGACCAAGAGACGGGCCAGAATCGGCCAAAACTGCGAGTGTTGATGACCGACACGTAAGCACACCTTGGGGCTCAACAACTATGGAAATCGCTTTGGGACCCCAAAACGGTGAGTAATAGTCCAAGAATCAGGCCAGAATCAGCACAAACTGCGATTGCTGATGACCGACACGTAAGCACACCTTAGGGTTCAACAACCATGGAAATTGCTTTCGGACCCCAATACGGTGAGTAATAGTGCACGAAACGGGCCA
>NW_025240784.1:0-3495 GCF_018294505.1 Triticum aestivum
AACTCATTATTTATTTATATTGGTGTTAAACCTACTGTATTCCAACTTTTCTATGGTTCATAAACTCTATTACTAGCCATAGATTCATCAAAATAAGCAAACAACACACGAAAAACAGAATCTGTCAAAAACATAACAGTCTGTAGTAATCTGTAGGTTTCGAATACTTCTGGAACCCCAAAAATTCTAAAATAAATTGCTGGACGTGAGGAATTTATCTATTAATCATCTGAAAAAAGAATTAACTAAATAGCACTCTCCAATAAAAAATTGCACCAAATCTCGTGAGCGCTAAAGTTTCTGTTTTTTACAGCAAGATCGCAAAGACTTTCCCCAAGTCTTCCCAAAGGTTCTATGTCGGTGTCAAAACCGGCGGATCTCGGGTAGGGGGTCCCGAGCTGTGCGTCTAGGCGGATGGTAACAGGAGGCAGGGGACACGATGTTTTACCCAGGTTCGGGCCCTCTTGATGGAGGTAAAAACCTACGTCCTGCTTGATTAATATTGATGATATGGGTAGTACAAGAGTAGATCTACCACGAGATCAAGGAGGCTAGCCTATGGTATGATTGTTGTTCTGTCCTACGGACTAAAACCCTCCGGTTTATATAGACACCAGGGAGGGATAGGGTTACACCTAGTCGGTTACAGTGGTAGGAGATCTACATATCCGTATCGCCAAGCTTGCCTTCCACGCCAAGGAAAGTCCCTTCCGGACACGGGACGAAGTCTTCAATCTTGTATCTTCATAGTCCAGGAGTCCTGCTATCCGGACACCCCGTAATCCAGGACTCCCTCAGTAGCCCCTGAACCAGGCTTCAATGACGACGAGTCCGGCGTGCAGATTGTCTTCGGCATTGCAAGGCGGGTTCCTCCTCCAAGTACTTCATAGAAGATGTTGAACACAAAGGTAGTGTCCGGCTCTGCAAAATAAGTTTCCACATATTGCCATAGAGATAATACTATTTACACAAATCTAATCTGCTGACGTATTCCGTAGCGTGACATCACACCACGGCCAAGTGTTTATCTGAATCGTTTTACTGTCCCACCTCAGCGCGTTTAGCGAGGTGGTTTCCTTGGCACATCTTGTTAAAGCAGAGATCGTGTCCCCTTATTCCGGGATTCTCATCAATACGGGCGTGGGTAACCCAACCGTACCTGTTGGTATGTTTTCTCGATCAAAGGCGAGTCCCAAATGGTCACAGGGAGGGCCCTTGGTATTCAACCTCTTATAAAGAGACCAAGGCCATACTCCTTCCTTTCAATCTCAAACGAGTTCACCCTTCGCCTCGAGTTCCAACACCCAAGGCTCCAGATTTCAGGCGCTTCGGACCTTCGACAATGTCCGGTTCCGACCTTCGAGGCCGATGGATGCCCTCCTCCGTCACGGAGGAGGACGTGCTGAAGTTGAGAGAGGCCAGGTTCTTGACCGGCGAAATCTGGCATAGGCTGCCTGCTCAAGGGCAGGTCATTCCCACTCCCAAGCCTGGTGAGAGTGTGGTGTTCATGTCTCACTTCCTTCGGGGGCTAGGCTTCCCAACGGATCCCTTCGTGAGGGGGCTCATGTTTTATTATGGGCTGGAATTTCACGACTTAGCTCCGGAGTCCATCCTCCATATTTCCTCATTCATCGTCGTGTGTGAAGCCTTCCTGTGTATTATGCCTCACTTCGGACTATGGCTCAAGACCTTCAAAGTAGAGCCGAAGATGATCGAGGGACGGCACGCGGAGTGCGGAGGTGCTTTTATAAGCAAGAATGCTGGTGCTCCATGGCCCGAGGGCTCTTTTCAAGAGGAGTACAGCTTATGGCAACGAGAGTGGTTTTAAATCACAGCTCCCAGGAGCACCAAGTGGGTGGCACTGCCTGCTTTCCGCTCGGGTTCCCCGCCACGACTGGCGTCATGGGTCAGTAAGGGGCTGGACTGGGGGTCGGCAAAGGACGTGCCCCTGTTGCAGGGCCGCATCTGAGATCTCCTAGAAAGATACATCAGTCTGGTCGTGGAGACGCAGGTTATGTTAATTCGCCGAGTTCTGCCTTGCAAACGTCGCCCCCTCCACCTGTGGGAGTTCAACCCGGAGGGACCACGAGTTCTCCAACATTTTCTTGGCATGACGCCCCTGGAGATGTACAAATTGTTCTTCGGACCACAAGTAGTGTGTCCGGATTCTACGGAGGACGCAGGTCTGAGCTGCAATCATCTAGATACTCAAGTAAGTAGCCTTGTGCCCGGACTCGCTATCCGTATATTTATCATAAAATTGCCCCTAAAAGAGCTGTCCTTTAAACGGGAGTGGATAGCGAAAGCAAAGCTAATCCGGTGTCCGGCCCCCCTCCCCGAGACCATGCCGGATCTCGTGCTAGTCAGGATGTTGGAGGTTGTGCCTTCGGAGGAAAGCGAGGGAGGGGACAAGGAAGCTACAGCCTCCTCGAAGAAGGTTGTCCAGAAGGGAGGAATCGAAAATTCCTCTCCTCAGGGGAAGAAGAGGTCCGCCTCTGATGACCCGGAGACCATGGCCTCAAAGCGGGGGAAGAAATCTTCGTCAGAGGGTCCTGCGCCGGGAGATACTTCGGCCGAATTATGCCCTCAAGGGGATCAGCCCTCCACCGAGCCGTAAGTAGAGAGGAGTTTTTCTTTTTAAGAAATGAGAGAAATCCTTGCGTTATATCTGAGAAGAGTAATCGAAAATTTACCTTGTAGCTCGGACCTTAGCCCTTCTCAGTAGAGCTCGTCTTCGGGGGATCTTCTTCCGGAGATGATGGAGAGCGGAGCGCCTCCCCCTGCCGTACCGCCTTGCGAGGCGGGTGATCCTGAGGTATCGTCGCGGAGGGTTTCTCCAAATCCGACAGGGCTGGAAGGTTGTCATATGGCCCCCCAAAGCCCTCCGCGTCCGGCCTTCGATAAGGGCCATTGGACGAGTCCGGCAACGTCTGGTGCGCGGTCGGAGGAGCTGAAGGATCTGCTAGGGCGAGCGTCTATCTCAGAGGAGCACCGTGCATTGATGGGTACGGTGATTGAGAGGATTTCATCCGCGGAGAGCGGATTGCACGAGGCCGTCAGGAGTTTACTGACAGGTTTTGAGGTACGCGAAATAATGTACCCTTTTTGGACAGTTGCACATAAATAAGATGCACCCTGTGTAGATAGTAGCCCCTGAGACTCTGTGCGTTGTCAAAAGTGACGGCGCGTAGAGGATCATAATCCCAGGTCTAATATGCCGCCTTCATATGTAGGTGGCGAAGTGTCCGGTGGCAAGCCGGACTGATGAATTTGCCGAGCTAAAGCGGCAACTTGACGTGGCAGATGCCGACATCGCGCTTGTCAACGAGCGGCTTGCCGAGGCACAAGGTATGTAATTCCTCCGGAGGCACCTGGGAAGAGGAGCTTTATGCCAGTATCTTACAATGTGTGCGCTTGATGCAGATGGTGCTGCTGCCATGGAGAATCTTCGGGCGGAACTTGCCCGAGCCAAGGAGCAAGCCAGGAAAAGTGATG
>NW_025240785.1:0-3495 GCF_018294505.1 Triticum aestivum
AAATAAATAATAACTTTATTATTGCCTCTAGGGCATATTTCCTTCAGCACCGGCGAAGTTTGCACCAACTCTCAATGTGAGAAAGGGCAATGCACGGTACCGAAGAGGCTAGCAATGATGGAAGGGTAAGAGTGCGTATAATCCATGGACTCAACATTAGTCATAAAGAACTCACGTACTTATTGCAAAACTCTACAAGTCATCAAAAACCAAGCACTACGTGCATGCTCCTAGGGGGATAGATTGGTAGGAAAAGACCATCGCTCGTCCCTGACCGCCACTCATAAGGAAGACAATCAAATAACACCTCATGTTTCAAATTTGTTACACAACGTTTACCATACGTGCATGTTACGGGACTTGCAAACTTCAACACAAGTATTCCTCAAATTCACAACTACCCAACTAGCATAACTTTGATATCACTATCTCCATATCTCAAAACAATCATCAAGTATCAAACTTCTCTTAGTATTCAATGCACTTATATGAAAGTTTTTATTATATCCCTCTTGGATGCCCATCATATTAGGACTAATTTCATAACCAAAGCAAATTACCATGCTGTTCTAAAGACTCTCAAAATAATATAAGTGAAGCATGAGAGTTTGTCTATTTCTACAAAATAAAACCACCACCGTGCTCTAAAAAGATATAAGTGAAGCACTAGAGCAAATGACAAACTACTCCGAAAGATATAAGTGAAGATCAATGAGTAGTCGAACAATTATGAAACTATATGAAGACTCTCTAACATTTAATAATTTCAGATCTTGGTATTTTATTCAAACAGCAAGCAAAACAAAATGAAATAAGATGACGCTCCAAGCAAAACACATATCATGTGGTGAATAAAAATATAGCTCCAAGTAAAGTTACCGATGAACGAAGATGAAAGAGGGGATGCCTTGCGGGGCATCCCCAAGCTTAGGCTCTTGGTTGTCCTTGAATATTACCTTCGGGTGCCTTGGTAATCCCCAATCTTAGGCTCTTTCCACACCTTATTCCATAGTCCATCGAATCTTTACCCAAAACTTGAAAACTTCACAACACAAAACTTAACAGAAAACTCGTAATCTCCATTATTAGTATAAGAAAATAAATCACCACTTAGGTACTGTTGTGAACTCATTCTTTATTCATATTAGTGTTAAACCTATTGTATTCCAACTTCTCTATGGTTTATAAACTCTTTTACTAGCCATAGATTCATCAAAATAAGCGAACAACACACGAAAAATAGAATTTGTCAAAAACAGAACAGTTTGTAGTAATCTGAATCACACGTATACTTCTGGAACTCAAATAAATTTCTGGACGTGAGGAATTTATCTAGTAATTATCTGCAAAGAGAATTAACTAAATATCACTCCCCAAATAAAAATGGCAGCAATTCTCGTGAGCGCTAAAGTTTCTGTTTTTTACAGCATGATCGCAAAGACTTCACCCAAGTCTTCCCAAAGGTTATACTTGGCACAAACACTAATTAAAACATAAAACATCAATAATAACATAGGATAGATAAATTATTTATTACTAAACAGGAACAAAAAGCAATGAACTAAGATAAAATTGGGTTGCCTCCCAACAAGCGCTATCGTTTAACGCCCCTAGCTAGGCATGATGATTTCAACGATGCTCACATAAAAGATAAGAATTGTAACATAAAGAGAGCATCATGAAGAATATAACTAGCACATTTAAGTCTAACCCACTTCCTATACATAGGGATTTTGTGAGCAAACAACTTATGGAAACAATAATCAATTAGCATAGGAAGGCAAAACAAGCATAACTTCAAGATTCTCAACACATAGAGAGGAAACTTGATATTATTGCAATTCCTACAAGCATATATTCCTCCCTCATAAAAAGTTTCAGCAGTATCATGAATGAATTAAACAATATAACCAGCACCTAAAGCATTCTTTTCATGATCTACAAGCATAGAATTTTTATTACTCTCCACATAAGCAAAATTCTTCTCATGAATAATAGTGGGAGAGAACTCAACAAAATAATTATCATGTGAGGCATAATCCAATTGAAAACTAAAATCATGATGAAAAGTTTCATGGATATCATTATTCTTTATAGCATACAAGTCATCACAATAATCATCATAGATAGCAACTTTGTTCTCATAATCAATTGGAACCTCTTCCAGAATAGTGGAATCATTACTAAATAAAGTCATGACCTCTCCAAATCCACTTTCATCAATATAATCATCATAAATAGGAGGCATGCTTTCATCATAATAAATTTGCTCATCAAAACTTGGGGGACAAAAAATATCATCTTCATCAAACATAGCTTCCCCAAGCTTGTGGCTTTGCATATCATTAGCATCATGGATATTCAAGGAATTTATACTAACAACATTGCAATCATGCTCATCATTCAAATATTTAGTGCCAAACATTCTAATGCATTCTTCTTCTAGCAGTTGAGCACAATTATCAGAATCCTTATTCTCACGATAGATATTAAAAAGATAAAGCGTATGAGGCAAACGTAATTCCATTTTATTTCTTTTATAAACTAAACTAGTGGTAAAACAAGAAACTAAAAGACTCAATTGCAAGATTTAAAGATATACCTTCAAGCACTCATCTCCCCGGCAACGGCACCAGAAAAGAGCTTGATGTCTACTACACAACCTTCTTCTTGTAGACGTTGTTGGGCCTCCAAGTGCAGAGGTTTGTAGGACAGTAGCAAATGTCCCTCAAGTGGATGACCTAAGGTTTATCAATCCATAGGAGGCGTAGGATGAAGATGGTCTCTCTCAAGCAACCCTGCAACCAAATAACAAAGAGTCTCTTGTGTCCCCAACACACCCAATACAATGGTAAATCGTATAGGTGCACTAGTTCGGCGAAGAGATGGTGATACAAGTGGTATATGGATAGTAGACAATGGTTTTTGTAATCTGAAAATATAAAAACAGCAAGGTAACTAATGATAAAAGTGAGCACAAACGGTATTGCAATGCATTGAAACAAGGCCTAGGGTTCATACTTTCACTAGTGCAAGTCCTCTCAACAATAATAACATAATTGGATAATATAACTATCCCTCAACATGCAACAATAAGTCAGTCCAAAGTCACTAGTAGCGGAGAACAAACGAAGTGATTATGGTAGGGTACGAAACCACCTCAAAATTATTCTTTCCAATCAATCTGTTGGGCTATTCCTATAAGTGTCACAAACAGCCCTAGAGTTCATACTAGAATAACACCTTAAGACACAAATCAACCAAAACCCTAATGTCACCTAGATACTCCAATGTCACCTCAAGTATCCGTGGGTATAATTATACGATATGCATCACATAATCTCAGATTCATCTATTCAACCAACACATAGAACCTCAAAGAGCGCCCCAAAGTTTCTACTAGAGAATCACGACGAAAACATGTGCCAACCCCTATGCATAGGTTCATGGGCGGAACCCGCAAGTTGATCACCAAAACATACATCAAGTGAATCA
>NW_025240786.1:0-3495 GCF_018294505.1 Triticum aestivum
TCTCTCCCCCTTTGACATCAATTTCAAAGAAGGGCTTGATAAAGATGTAATCTCTCTCTCTCTCCCTCTGGAATTTGACGTGAATGCGTTTGATCCTTGAGTCACAACATAAAGCAATGATAAAAATGTGATGCTTGTAGAGGACAAGATTCATTGAGTGGAGCTGGATCAGAAGAAACACAGAATAAGTGGCAAACTGTTTTTCCTGTTGTGAAATCGATGGTACCGAGTGGTATGCTTCGGTGGTACCGAGAGTTTTCGGTTGGACCGAAAATAACAAATCGGTGTAACCGAGTTCATCGTAGGGAAAACACTTGTCACGTCAGCTCACTAGACTAAAAAGATCTCACAAAGATTTGCAAGGAATTTACTGAATGATATGCAAGGAATTGGATGCAGAAAATGCAGAGCAAACATAAAGAAATCTATATGAAGTTTTTTTTTGAAAGGGGCAACAAATATGCATGAAACAAATGCAAAAATACAGAAGAAAAGACAAGGGAACTTCATCTAGAGATGGTCGGTGACGAAGTCACCTATGTTAGAGTATATTGACTTAGGAGTCAAGTGAGATCACTTGATCATAGGTCATACTCATCGTTTAAGCTCAAAATGGGGTTGCCATTTTTCATTTAAGCATCTTGATGTATTCGCATCTTGTCGAGTTGCTTTAGCTCATGACTTGGAGTAAAGCTTCTCTAAGATGGAATAACATACCTCGGTTGGTGGTGATGTCCATGTAGTTGAACTTGTGTGAGTTGCTCGAGGTTGATGTAGCTCATCAAGAATTTGGAGCACCACTTGGAATTTGAGTCCATCTACCTACATGGGTTAGTTCTTGCAAGGAAGAGCACTTGTGTATCCAAAAATGACACTCATGAAGTTTAACATAGAATTTGTCAAAGGATATGTTTGAATGGTTTCGTGCTTCCTTGTCTTCAACCACCTTTGTGGAGACTTGATGATGTAGAGATTGCTCAAGATATGAGTAGACTACAACCTCATGGAATTAGATTCAACCAAGTACCTACATGGGTTAGATAGCATGCAAGATACAAATATATCCAAGACATAAGATTTTCATCATAAGAGAAATATCAAGGATTAGTCATAAGCTCATGTCTTGCATGTATCCAATGGAGTTTATACTCCAAGTTTGAAGCATCAATGATGTTCAATTCTCCTCTCAACCTGCAAAACACTTTCTCATCAAGAGGTTTAGTGAATATATCCTCTAATTGCTTTTCGGTGCGAACATGCTTAAGATCAATGTCACCCTTAGCAACATGATCTCGAATGAAATGATGACGAACTTCAATATGCTTGGTTCGAGAATGTTGCACAGGATTATGACCAATTTTGATAGCACTTTCATTGTCACAAAGCAATGGAACATGTCTCACATATATCCCATAATCTTTAAGAGTTTGGGTCATCCAAAGTAATTGAGCACAACATGAACCAGCGACAATATATTCAGCTTCGACGGTGGATAAGGATACCTAGTTTTGTTTCTTGGAGGACCAAGACACAAGAGATCTACCAAGAAATTGACAAGTACCCGAAGTGGACTTTCTATCAACCTTGTCTCCGGCATAGTCTGAGTCAGAGTAGCCAACAAGATCGAAAGAGGCCCTCTTAGGATACCAAATGCCAAAATTTGGTGTATGGATTAAGTATCTCACTATCCTTTTCACAGCCTTAAGATGACATTCTTTAGGAGCAGCTTGATATTGTGCACACATGCACACACTTAGCATAATATCGGGACGTGAAGCACATAGATATAACAATGAACCAATCATAGAGCGATAAACCTTTTGATCGACCGGTTCACCATCTTTGGTCAAATCAAGATGTCCACTAGTAGGCATGGGTGTAGACATACCTTTGCATTCTTGCATATTGAACTTCTTGAATAAGTCCTTAGTGTACTTCGATTGAGAAACAAAAGTACCTTCCTTAGTTTGCTTGATTTGCAACCCAAGAAAGAATTTGAGTTCACTCATCATTGACATCTCAAACTTCTCCGACATTAGCTTTCTAAACTTCTCACTAAAATGAGGGTTAGTTGAACCAACTATGATATCATCAACATAGATTTGGCACACAAATAGTTCACCATTAACCCTTTTAGTAAAGAGTGTGGAATCAATTTTCCCAATTTCAAAGCCTTTTTCAATAAGGAACTTGGTCAAGCATTTATACCATGCTCTAGGAGCTTGTTTAAGACCATAAAGAGCTTTGTGAAGTTTGTAAACATGATTGGATTTCTTAGGATTGACAAAGCCGGGAGGTTGTTTAACATAAACTTCCTCCTCTATTTCACCATTTAGAAAAGCACTTTTAATGTCCATTTGGTACAATGTGATATCATGGTGATTAGCATAGGCAAGTAAGATGCGAATAGACTCAAGTCTAGCAACGGGAGCATAAGTCTCACCATAGTCCATTCCTTCGACTTGTGTGTAGCCTTGGTCGACGAGACGTGCTTTGTTGCGAACTACTTGTCCATCTTCATCTTGCTTGTTGCGAAACACCCATTTGGTACCGATGATGTTGTGGTTGTTGTCGGGCTTCTCAACCAATGTCCAAACTTGGTTCCTCTCAAAGTTGTATAGCTCTTCATGCATAGCATTTATCCAATCCGGATCTTCCAATGCTTCTTCAACCTTCATAGGTTCAATGCTAGAGATGAAAGAATAGTTTTCACAAAAGTTAGCTAAACGAGTTTTAGAGCGAGTGATTCTCCCGGTTTGAATATCATTGTAGATTTGCTCGACGGGATGGTATTTAGCAATTCTTGCTCGAACTCGTGAAAGCTTTTGCTTGGATCTTCGTTGAACATCTTCTTCATCTTGTTCTTCTTCTTGGCCTTCTTCATTGTTGGCGTTGTCGTTCTCTTGTCGTGGTGGAGAAGGAGGTTGTTGACGTTCATCTTGATGCACCTCCTCATTTCCTTCATCTTGGTGTGTCCCACTTGTGGATGCTTCCGTATCAACTCTTGGTTCACCTTGTCGTGAAGTAGAAGCTTCCACTTGGATGGACGAGGTACTCTCCTTCACCTCCGTTGGACGGACCTTGCCAATAGACAAGTCTTGGATTGCTTCCGAAGGATCTTTGTCTCCTACATCAATTGGCAGTTGCTCTACTTGCGAGCCGTTAGATTCATCAAACTTCACATCTACTGTCTCTTCAACCTTTCGGGTGAAATTGTTGTAGACACGGTAAGTGTGAGAGTTTGAGCCATAACCTAGTAGGAAACCTTCATGAGACTTAGGAGCAAATTTAGAACGACGATGCTTATCAAGAATGTAGCACTTTGAGCCGAATACTCGAAAGTATCCAACTTGGGGTTTGTTACCAGTGAGGAGCTCGTATGCCGTCTTGCCGAGTAGCTTGTGAAGATACAAGCGATTTGTTGCATGACAAGCTGTCTCAACCGCTTCTGCCCAAAAGTGCTTCAGCGTCTTGTATTCATCAAGCATCGTTCTC
>NW_025240787.1:0-3494 GCF_018294505.1 Triticum aestivum
CATTACTAGTTGAACTAGTAATGGCGCACCGCTCCAACGGTGCGCCATTAGTAGTTTCAAAAAAAATTAAAAAAAATTCACTAATGGCGCACCGTGGGTGTGGTGCGCCATTACTAGTTCAACTAGTAATGGCACACCACTCCCACGGTGCGCCATTAGTAGTTTTGAAAAAAAAATTAAAAAAAAGTTTTTTTACTAATGGTGCACCGTGGATGTGGTGCGCCATTAGTATTTGGACACTAATGGCGCACCAACACATGGTGCGCCATTAGTATATAGTAATGGCGCACCACGTGTCTGGTGCGCCATTAGTGTCAATTCCATCTATAGGCCTTTTCCTAGTAGTGTGATTTTATCATATAAATAGGTACAATTATTACACATGCCATAAATGTGCAAAAGGAAGTGACTGTATTTCAGACTTTCTCAACACATTTCATACTCATGGTGAATGTATACTCCAATGGTGTGCCAATTAGAAGTCATAATGCACAGGTAGTTGATCATAATTTTTTCTTTAACAGTTTTTACTTCGCTTTAGATATTACCCTAGATATTATATTGTCCTCTTCAATCATATTTATCACATCGTATAAAAAACTATTGCTCTAGGAACATTTTTAAAATTTATCCCATGAAGTAAATATTAGTATAGATTGTATTTTAGATATGCGTAAGTTCCATGTTCATCATGATGTGAAGATGTTAAGGATATCCTTAGAAATGTAGCAGGGAATATGTGCAAATTTATAACGTTGATTTATTGGATAGACAAGTTTTACTTGTAGAATTTTGTATAGCATAATTTATTCCTTGGTTAATGGATTTACACCTTGAGTGGTAATTATGTAAGGGATATCCGACTCACTGAATTAAAATGCTGAACTAAGTATGTTCTTTCCAATATAAAGTTTCCCTTTGGAGAAATTTCACCTTCTACATTTTCTTTCCAATGTGACATATTTAAATGTGCAAGGCTCAAGCTTTTTGGCAGCTAATTTATTTGCTTACGTTTTTGAAGCTTCAAATGTGCAATCTTGTAGTTGTGCATCTTACAATAATTGGCAACATTTGTGCAAGGATCTATTCTACATGATAGTTTCATTCTGTATTATCAATGTTTAGTAAGAAAATTTCCCAGCCTGACAATTTATATAGGGTTAATGGTTCAAAATCCACACGAAAAGGGTCAAAAGATCTTGCCCGCGCGTAGAGCCGGCCACTTTGCTAGTATTTACAACAACAAGAGCAAACAGAGTTTGTAAAAGTTTTTTCTTTATCACTTTCAGTTTGTCAACTGAATTGCTTGAGGACAAGCAAAGGTTTAAGCTTGGGGGAGTTGATACGTCTCCGTCGTATCTACTTTTCCAAACACTTTTTCCTTTGTTTTGGACTCTAACTTGCATGATTTGAATGGAACTAACCCGGACTGACGCTGTTTTCAGCAGACTTTCCATGGTGTTATTTATGTGCAGAAACAAAACTTCTCAGAATGACCTAAAACTCCACGGAACAACTTTTCAGAAATAACAAAAAATCATCGCCAAAGATGAAGACCAGGGGGGCCACACCCTATCCACGAGGGTGCCCCCTCCCCAGGGCGCGCCCCCTACCTCGTGGGCCCCCTAGAGCTCCTCCGACGCCAACTCCAACTCTATATATTTGCTTTCGGAGAGAAAAAAAAATCAAGGAGAAGAAATTATCGCGTTTTATGATACGGAGCCGCCGCCAAGCCCTAAAACCTCTCGTGAGGGCTGATCTGGAGTCCGTTCGGGGCTCCAGAGAGGGGGATTCGTCGCCGTCGTCATCATCAACCATCCTCCATCACCAATTTCATGATGCTCACCGCCGTGTGTGAGTAATTCCATCGTAGGCTTGCTGGACGATGATGGGTTGGATGAGATCTATCATGTAATCGAGTTAGTTTTGTTAGGGTTTGATCCCTAGTATCCATTATGTTCTGAGATTGATGTTGCTATGACGTTGCTATGCTTAATGCTTGCCACTAGGGCCCGAGTGCCATGATTTCATATCTGAACCTATTATGTTTTCATGAATATATGTGTGTTCTTGATCCTATCTTGCAAGTCTATAGTCACCTACTATGTTTTATAATCCGGCAACCCCGAAGTGACAATAATCGGGACCACTCCCGGTGATGACCATAGTTTGAGGAGTACATGTATTCACTATGTGCTAATGCTTTGTTCTGGTACTCTATTAAAGGAGGCCTTAATATCCCTTAGTTTCCATTAGGATCCCGCTGCCATGGGAGGGTAGAACAAAAGATGTCATGCAAGTTCTTTTCCATAAGCACGTATGACTATATTTGGAATACATTCCTACATTACATTGATGAATTGGAGCTAGTTCTGTGTCACTCTATGTTATGGCTGTTACATGATGAACCGCATCTAGCATAATTATCCATCACCGATCCAATTCCTACGAGCTTTTCCTATATTGGTTCTCGCTTATTTACTTTCCCGTTGTTACTGTTACAATCACTACAAAACACCAAAAATATTACTTTTGCTTCTGTTACTTGTTGTTACCGTTACCACTACTATCATATTACTTTGCTACTAAACACTTTGCTGCAGATATTAAGTTATCCCGGTGTGGTTGAATTGACAACTCAGCTGCTAATACTTGAGAATATTCTTCGGCTTCCCTTGTGTCGAATCAACAAATTTCGGTTGAATACTCTACCCTCGAAAACTGTTGCGATCCCCTATACTTGTGGGTTATCACGCACTGCCGGAAGTGTTCAGACTTTTCATGCCGTGTTGTGGGGTACACTGAAGCCCCTGGCGCCCTGGACGTATCAGAATGTACGGGTGCAATTTTTCATAAATAAGTAGACATGGAAGAAGGGTGAAGGAATGCAATAATGAGCTAATGATGTACATTGTTACTTAAATGATACGTCAAAGCGTATGCATACAGGTAGTGCAATAAGTAAAAAATAAGACTATTTGACATGTCCTATCCAAGGGTGAGCTGCGTGTGGGTATGCAAAACAGGTATAGCGATCGTTATCAGAGACCACTTAGGGATTCCCTTGTATGTCAAAGCTTCTTGCTTCCTTGGTGTTTCCTTCCCATGACGGGTCCGATAATCAGACGATCGGAGAGGGCCTTCATAGAATAGGGGCCCGAAAGGAAGAAAATGTTAAAGGTATACTGGTCCTGAAGCGTTCGAGCCGCATTGTGGGCCGTTCCATAATCGTGCCTCCGCCTATGCCCATGGTATCTTGAGTGCGTAATTATGTACGCGCGGCGCAAATTTCGCCGATAGACTGGGACTAGGACGGAGGCCGAATTGCTAGGCGAGCTCTGAACATGCCTGGCCATGCTGTTGCAGGGTACTCCGGACTCGCTTGAAGGTGTCCGGGGGCTTTTTCGCCGAATTGGCAGTTTTGCCTCAGAAGGCTGATTTGCGCTTCTGCTACGAGGGCAACAGTGTGCTCCTCCATGCGGAGCGAGCGTTCT
>NW_025240788.1:0-3494 GCF_018294505.1 Triticum aestivum
CGGGCTCCCTCAAAGGCTGCAGAGAACAACCAGTCATCCATCTTCCCTGGTGACCTACTAAGCAGGACCAACACACTGTCGAGGTCAGGTCAGAGCTCCGGATCTCCCCACGGAAGAGAGTTGCGACGACATTCCAAGAAAAACCTGCATCTTCTCCGCAATGGCCTCGACCTCTCGGAGCCTGGCTTCAACGTCATTATTATAGATCTCTGGGATTGGCACCACATCACACGCAAAAATAAGCGCCAGACAACATTTCTAAGAGAGACTAGAAGGGAGCCAAGCACCTAGGTATCACGAATTCACGATGAGCCGCGGCAACCATATCTTCGCAATGCTTGTGCGCCTCGCTCAGCTACGTCAACACATCGTCATTTACCTTTCGGAGGCATGACGCCCCCTCCGCGTGCCCCTTGCACAAAGTAGCCTGGTGCCCAAGGTCGGTCTTAAGAGTTCCGAGCTCATGGTGGAGCAGCCCTTGCTACTCTTTGCTTTTTTGGAGCTCGCCATGGAGGACGTTGCACTCCTCCCGCTCCTTCTGCATGGAGTCCTCATTCGGAACCAGGACCATTATGCTTACCAACTTGGTCAGCCTCAGGGAGTTTCCTCCGGCCGCTCGGCAGAGAATATTTTAATCTTTAGAGGCACATGAGCATGCCCCAAAAACTTGGCAGAGGAAGACTAGGGCCAGAGCACCGAGTCATCATCTACCTAAACCGAAGGGAAGATAATGGCAAGTATGCGAGTCTTCCAACCCTGCAGGAGACGACGAGCGACAGAAGCCCATATCCCAGTTATTAGCAGCAAGTTCTGAGATGGAAGTGCCCGGCGAGGAACAACAAAAAAAGGAAGGAACGACTTTATAGAGGGGGTCATTGCCAACCCACCAGTGAGTGGACTTTTCATTATTAACCACAAATTTAACCTGTGCTGAATTCATCACGCACTTTGACCAACTGAAGCCAGCCTGAGAGCCACCAAAGGCTCGAGGAGGGGAAATACTTGCCTTTGAGAAGGTAAAACCAGAGGGTGCTAGAGCCTATGGTCAGAACACACCACCACCATTTCATAATTAAACATTTGTTCATAATAGCAGTGTTTAAAATACCAAGCCCCCCAAGGCTTTTTGGTCTACACATTAGTTTCCATTTAACCAGACATTATTTACTTTTGTTGTCAGCCGAATTCCAGTAGAACCTACTTCCGTGCTTATCAAAACCATCTTGGGAGCCGGCAGGGAGGTGATAAAACCCCATTACAATTACAAACATACGAAAAGCGAAGACGAGCAGGCGTTGGTGAGGCACACCTTACCCGCAGAACAGTAATACCGACCCCTCCACGGGAAGACTCTATTAGCAACTTTTTTTCTGAAAGAAATTAGCAACTTTAAGAAAGGAGAAGGAAAAATCCTTAGAAAAGAGGGTGAAAGGGGAAATAGGAACACCAAGGTACTTAAAGGGGAAAGAAACCAGTTGGCAATTAAGCACAATTGTCACACCCAACGCATCGGCAAAGGAGCGGCCAAGAACAAACACTGCACTTTTCGAATGTCGCATCGGCCGAGGAGCAGCCAAGAACAGGCACCTCACTTTTGGAATGTGTGAGCACATACTCCCAACAAAACAAGAAAAAAATAGAATATCTCAAAATTATTCACGATTCTTAATTTTAAGCATACAAGATTGATGACCTTTAAAGCGGTTCTGAGAATTGTCTGTTCATAAAAATTTGGCAAAACAAAAACTATTCATAAAAAAGAACTCTGAACCAAATATATAAACTCTACTTATGCAAATCTAAAGCTAACCCAGCATTAGCAATTCACATATGAGATAGTATCAGATATATCAGGCCGAAAAGAATTCTATGTTTGCAACAGCAAGTAAATTTACTTCCGTTTAAACTTGTGTCATCCCTTACACCAACAAAATCTCATGAAATAAAAGTCACGACAAGGGATTGATACTCGTGTTGGGATGTCTTCTACATGTAGCACCGTCGATTAATATACACAAAGGTTTGTTCTCAACTAGGTAACAAAGTGTTTCATCCTGGCCCCATTAGCACGTCAAAATGGAAATCTTCACTTCCAGACTCAAAAACCATCCTTGCTGATCCAGTTGCATTACATACAGCAAGTTAGTTATCGGCACCAAGATTTGCAGCTACTTTTGCTTGGGGTGTGGCAGTGGATCCTTGTCATCTGACAGGACGCCGCCCATGTCACTGATGGATGGCATCTTACGAGACAGATCATCGAGGTCTTCTGGCAAAACTGCGGGCTGTGACTGAGCAATCATTGCCCCCCAATTGCCTGGGACTCTCGGAAGAAGCATCGTCTTCATCTACAGTTTGAAAAGCACGCATGCATCAGTGTCCATCATGTTTATCAGACAGAATAAAGTTAAGAATCGTATATTTATGATTCAACTTTCGTCTCACATTTTTAGCTAGTTTTGAAAATACTTCCATGTATTCTTCAGCGACCTTCAAGCGGGCAGCCTATACAAATTAGATGCAACAATTTATGTTTCGTTAGGCGAGAGGAAAAGTGACTGCCAAAATCCCGCCTCATCAAGATTTTACAAGAAAAATGTGATACCTCTGTGCTGCCTTCAGTTTTAAATGACTCTGGATCCATTACTATCCCTCTAACTGTCGCTTCAAACCTGGCAAGAATCGCTTCACCTTCACCTGATGTCCACATTGAAAAACAACAAGCATAAGCCCAACTGCCCAAGATGCAACACTTTCAGATTTACAAGACAAGAGGGGGTACAATCACAATATATTCAAGCAAGTAATGCTAGAAACAAAAAGATATTCAGTTTGTGAACTGGGTCACTGTAATCCAAACAGTTCTTCATGTAATACTATGAACAGTAGAACTGAATATTTCTGCTAAAATGCAGGGGTGACAATACTTGATGTTTCCTGAAATTCATAACCATAAGATGTATGTATCTAAAACTTGTGTGTTGAGTGAGCGATCAGCGAGACATAATTTAAGTTCCCTTATGTATAACTGCTTCAGATTCAATCTCCTCAAATGAGGAAAAATACATCCAAAACAGAGAGATATTCAGAACAATACATGATGCATTATTATTATTATTATTATTATTATCTTCGAGAAAACGCAAAGAGACTTCTGCGTTTCTTTTCATTGAAAAGGCAGAATTCAAATTACAATCCTCCTAAGATGTACAGGGAGTGAAAAATGCAGAAAAATTAATGTACATCCCAGGTCTGGGGCAGAGTGTCGCAAAGCCTGGAAGCGCCAGCTCTAGCCCAAAGCGTCGCCTCGTCCTTTAGCAACAAGGTTGCTGACTGAAGGCTGGGCGCCCTCTAAGACATAGTCGTTACGGAGTTTCCAGATCATCCATGGGGTGAGCAAGGCAATGGAGGCGAGGCCTTTGAGCATGGGTTTCAGGGTGCGCTGTTTAGAAGCGCACCACCAGTTCAGAAGGGAAGCATCATGGTTCCGCGGC
>NW_025240789.1:0-3494 GCF_018294505.1 Triticum aestivum
CATTACTAGTTGAACTAGTAATGGCGCACCGCTCCAACGGTGCGCCATTAGTAGTTTCAAAAAAAATTAAAAAAAATTCACTAATGGCGCACCGTGGGTGTGGTGCGCCATTACTAGTTCAACTAGTAATGGCACACCACTCCCACGGTGCGCCATTAGTAGTTTTGAAAAAAAAATTAAAAAAAAGTTTTTTTACTAATGGTGCACCGTGGATGTGGTGCGCCATTAGTATTTGGACACTAATGGCGCACCAACACATGGTGCGCCATTAGTATATAGTAATGGCGCACCACGTGTCTGGTGCGCCATTAGTGTCAATTCCATCTATAGGCCTTTTCCTAGTAGTGTGATTTTATCATATAAATAGGTACAATTATTACACATGCCATAAATGTGCAAAAGGAAGTGACTGTATTTCAGACTTTCTCAACACATTTCATACTCATGGTGAATGTATACTCCAATGGTGTGCCAATTAGAAGTCATAATGCACAGGTAGTTGATCATAATTTTTTCTTTAACAGTTTTTACTTCGCTTTAGATATTACCCTAGATATTATATTGTCCTCTTCAATCATATTTATCACATCGTATAAAAAACTATTGCTCTAGGAACATTTTTAAAATTTATCCCATGAAGTAAATATTAGTATAGATTGTATTTTAGATATGCGTAAGTTCCATGTTCATCATGATGTGAAGATGTTAAGGATATCCTTAGAAATGTAGCAGGGAATATGTGCAAATTTATAACGTTGATTTATTGGATAGACAAGTTTTACTTGTAGAATTTTGTATAGCATAATTTATTCCTTGGTTAATGGATTTACACCTTGAGTGGTAATTATGTAAGGGATATCCGACTCACTGAATTAAAATGCTGAACTAAGTATGTTCTTTCCAATATAAAGTTTCCCTTTGGAGAAATTTCACCTTCTACATTTTCTTTCCAATGTGACATATTTAAATGTGCAAGGCTCAAGCTTTTTGGCAGCTAATTTATTTGCTTACGTTTTTGAAGCTTCAAATGTGCAATCTTGTAGTTGTGCATCTTACAATAATTGGCAACATTTGTGCAAGGATCTATTCTACATGATAGTTTCATTCTGTATTATCAATGTTTAGTAAGAAAATTTCCCAGCCTGACAATTTATATAGGGTTAATGGTTCAAAATCCACACGAAAAGGGTCAAAAGATCTTGCCCGCGCGTAGAGCCGGCCACTTTGCTAGTATTTACAACAACAAGAGCAAACAGAGTTTGTAAAAGTTTTTTCTTTATCACTTTCAGTTTGTCAACTGAATTGCTTGAGGACAAGCAAAGGTTTAAGCTTGGGGGAGTTGATACGTCTCCGTCGTATCTACTTTTCCAAACACTTTTTCCTTTGTTTTGGACTCTAACTTGCATGATTTGAATGGAACTAACCCGGACTGACGCTGTTTTCAGCAGACTTTCCATGGTGTTATTTATGTGCAGAAACAAAACTTCTCAGAATGACCTAAAACTCCACGGAACAACTTTTCAGAAATAACAAAAAATCATCGCCAAAGATGAAGACCAGGGGGGCCACACCCTATCCACGAGGGTGCCCCCTCCCCAGGGCGCGCCCCCTACCTCGTGGGCCCCCTAGAGCTCCTCCGACGCCAACTCCAACTCTATATATTTGCTTTCGGAGAGAAAAAAAAATCAAGGAGAAGAAATTATCGCGTTTTATGATACGGAGCCGCCGCCAAGCCCTAAAACCTCTCGTGAGGGCTGATCTGGAGTCCGTTCGGGGCTCCAGAGAGGGGGATTCGTCGCCGTCGTCATCATCAACCATCCTCCATCACCAATTTCATGATGCTCACCGCCGTGTGTGAGTAATTCCATCGTAGGCTTGCTGGACGATGATGGGTTGGATGAGATCTATCATGTAATCGAGTTAGTTTTGTTAGGGTTTGATCCCTAGTATCCATTATGTTCTGAGATTGATGTTGCTATGACGTTGCTATGCTTAATGCTTGCCACTAGGGCCCGAGTGCCATGATTTCATATCTGAACCTATTATGTTTTCATGAATATATGTGTGTTCTTGATCCTATCTTGCAAGTCTATAGTCACCTACTATGTTTTATAATCCGGCAACCCCGAAGTGACAATAATCGGGACCACTCCCGGTGATGACCATAGTTTGAGGAGTTCATGTATTCACTATGTGCTAATGCTTTGTTCTGGTACTCTATTAAAGGAGGCCTTAATATCCCTTAGTTTCCATTAGGATCCCACTGCCATGGGAGGGTAGAACAAAAGATGTCATGCAAGTTCTTTTCCATAAGCACGTATGACTATATTTGGAATACATTCCTACATTACATTGATGAATTGGAGCTAGTTCTGTGTCACTCTATGTTATGGCTGTTACATGATGAACCGCATCTAGCATAATTATCCATCACCGATCCAATTCCTACGAGCTTTTCCTATATTGGTTCTCGCTTATTTACTTTCCCGTTGTTACTGTTACAATCACTACAAAACACCAAAAATATTACTTTTGCTTCTGTTACTTGTTGTTACCGTTACCACTACTATCATATTACTTTGCTACTAAACACTTTGCTGCAGATATTAAGTTATCCCGGTGTGGTTGAATTGACAACTCAGCTGCTAATACTTGAGAATATTCTTCGGCTTCCCTTGTGTCGAATCAACAAATTTCGGTTGAATACTCTACCCTCGAAAACTGTTGCGATCCCCTATACTTGTGGGTTATCACGCACTGCCGGAAGTGTTCAGACTTTTCATGCCGTGTTGTGGGGTACACTGAAGCCCCTGGCGCCCTGGACGTATCAGAATGTACGGGTGCAATTTTTCATAAATAAGTAGACATGGAAGAAGGGTGAAGGAATGCAATAATGAGCTAATGATGTACATTGTTACTTAAATGATACGTCAAAGCGTATGCATACAGGTAGTGCAATAAGTAAAAAATAAGACTATTTGACATGTCCTATCCAAGGGTGAGCTGCGTGTGGGTATGCAAAACAGGTATAGCGATCGTTATCAGAGACCACTTAGGGATTCCCTTGTATGTCAAAGCTTCTTGCTTCCTTGGTGTTTCCTTCCCATGACGGGTCCGATAATCAGACGATCGGAGAGGGCCTTCATAGAATAGGGGCCCGAAAGGAAGAAAATGTTAAAGGTATACTGGTCCTGAAGCGTTCGAGCCGCATTGTGGGCCGTTCCATAATCGTGCCTCCGCCTATGCCCATGGTATCTTGAGTGCGTAATTATGTACGCGCGGCGCAAATTTCGCCGATAGACTGGGACTAGGACGGAGGCCGAATTGCTAGGCGAGCTCTGAACATGCCTGGCCATGCTGTTGCAGGGTACTCCGGACTCGCTTGAAGGTGTCCGGGGGCTTTTTCGCCGAATTGGCAGTTTTGCCTCAGAAGGCTGATTTGCGCTTCTGCTACGAGGGCAACAGTGTGCTCCTCCATGCGGAGCGAGCGTTCT
>NW_025240790.1:0-3494 GCF_018294505.1 Triticum aestivum
TGAATGATATAGCTACCCTGTTCACTAAAGATAAGAGAACTCGTTACTTTTATATCCTTAAAATATTTCCGTTCTCATTGAAGGGTGATGCTAAGATATGGTTTAATTCTCTTGATCTTGGTTGTGTGCGTAGTCCCCAGGATATGATTAATTACTTCTCTGCTAAATATTTCCCTACTCATAAGAAACAAGCTGCTTTAAGGGATATATATAATTTTGTGCAAATTGAAGAAGAGAGTCTCCCACAAGCTTGGGGGAGGCTTCTCCAATTACTTAATGCTTTGCCTGATCATCCTCTTAATAAAAATGAAACACTTGATATCTTTTATAATGGACTAACCGATGCCTCCAGAGATTACCTGTATAGTTGTGCTGGTTCTGTTTTCCGGGAAAGAACACCAGATGAAGCTGAAATCCTATTGAATAATATGTTGACAAATGAAAATAATTGGACACCTCCGGAGCCAATTCCTGAGCCTATTCCTAAACCAACTCCTAAGAAGAGGGGTATTCTATTTCTCAGCCCTGAAGATATGCAAGAGGCAAAGAAATCTATGAAAGAAAAAGGTATTAAAGCTGAAGATGTTAAGAATTTACCTCCTATTTTAGAAATACATGGTCTTAATTTACCACCCGTTGAAGAAACATATAATCTTAATCTTTTACCTATTGAAGAAACTCATGGTCTTGATAACCCGACACAGGTAGTAAAGGTAAATTCTCTCTATAGATATGATAAAGATGTAATCCCATTTACTAAGTTTGCTAGCCCGTGCTTAGATGAGTTTGATATATTTATGGGTAAGCAAGAACATTTTAATGCTTATTTTGGTAGACAATTGAAATACAATTCAAATATGCTTGAACACTTGGGTGATTCTCTGGCCAATGTTAAAGGTGAACTTAAACTTATTAGTAAACATGCTTCTATGGTTACCACTCAAGTAGAACAAGTACTTAAAGCTCAAAATGATTTGCTCAATGAATTGAATAGTAAAGATAATGATAATGCTGTTAGAGTGGCTACTAGAACTAGTAGAATGACTAAGGAACCTTTGTATCCTGAAGGCCATCCTAAGAGAATTGAGCAAGATTCTCAGAGAAATAATATAGATGCACCTAGTTCTTCTAAAAAGAAGAAAAATAAAAATGACAGGACTTTGCATGCTTCTAGTGATCCTATTGTTGAAACACCTGAGAATCCAAATGATATTTCTATTTCTAATGCTGAAACACAATTTGGTAATGAACCTGAAACTAGTGATAATGCTAATAATAATGTTCATGATGACGCTTAACCTAGTAATGATAATGACATAGAAATTGAACCTGTTGTTGATCTTGATAACCCACAATCAAAGAATCAACGTTATGATAAGAAAGATTTTGTTGCTAGGAAACATGGTAAAGAAAGAGAGCCATGGGTTCAGAAACCCATGCCTTTTCCTCCCAAACCATCCAAGAAAAAGGATGATGAGGATTTTGAGCGCTTTGCTGAAATGATTAGACCTATCTTTTTGTGTATGCGATTAACTGATATGCTTAAAACCAATCCTTATGCTAAGTACATGAAAGATATTATTACAAATAAAAGAAAGATACCGGAAGCTGAAATTTCCACCATGCTTGCTAATTATACTTTTAAGGGTGGAATACTAAAGAAACTTGGATATCCAAGAGTACCCACTATACCATGCTCCATTAAAAGAAACTATGTTAAAACTGCTTTATGTGATCTTGGAGCCGGTGTTAGTGTTATGCCTCTCTCTTTATATTGTAGACTTGATTTGAATAAGTTGACACCTACTTAAATATCTTTGCAAATGGCTGATAAATCAACTGCTATACCTGTCGGTATTTGCGAGGATGTGACTGTTGTAGTTGCAAACATTACTATTTTAACGGACTTTGTTATTCTTGATATTCCCGAGGACGATAGTATGTCTATTATTCTTGGAAGACCCTTTTTGAATACTGCAGGGGCTGTTATTGATTGCACTAAAGGCAATATCACTTTTCATGTTAATGGCAATGAGCATACGGTACACTTTCCGAGGAAACAACCTCAAGTTCATAGTATCAACTCTATTGGGAAAATTCCATCGATTATATTTGGAGGTTTTGAATTTCCTCTTCCTACTGTCAAGAAGAAATATGATATTCTTATTATTGGGGATGTGCATACCCCCGTTGAGGTAACATAGTGTTATTTGAAATTCCTCTGGTTCCATGTTATTCGGAATGAGTTCGTTAACAAGACTTGATCAACCTTGTTAGTGGATTCCTTTTGATGATCATGAGATGGATGAAACTAGAAGGCACAACCTTCTGTACCCCACTTTTACTTTCTGTTATTTATATTAAATAAAATAAAAATAATATTTTTCTCTCTGTCATCTGATTATCCGTGCAATATAAAAATACCTCGAAAATAAAAGTCCTCCAAATGCCCTGAAATTTAAATATGATTTTTTCTAGAATATTTGAGGATTTATGGAACTGAGAACACACCAAGGGGGTCAACCACCTGCCCACGAGGGTGGAGGGCGCGCCCCTGCCTCGTGGGCCCACGGTGGCCCTCCTCCACTTATTCCTGCACCCACACACTTCATCTTCCCCCCACAAACATGAATATCCAGCTCAAGCACGAGTTCTAGCTCATCTTGCTGCCATTTTCGATCTCCTTGCTCAAAGCACCTCTCACAAAACTGCTTGGGGAGATTGTTCCTTGGTATGTGACTCCTCCATTGGTCCAATTAGTTTTTGTTCTAGTGCTTTGTTCATTGCAAATTTGTGTTGCTTAGGTGACCCTGTTCTTGAGCTTGCATGTCAAATTTATATGGTCAAAAGTAGTCTTGATGCATGATATAGGCCCTAGGCACTTGTAGGAGTAGTTGCTATCAATTACATTGAGTTTGATTTACTTTTATTTTGAAGTTACTAAATTTTTTCAGAATTTTTCAGAGGAAGAAATATGCTTAGGAAAATGTTCCAAGGTGGTTCTTCAAGGAAGCAAGGACCCATGCTTGCAATGCGTGATGCTGATGAAGAGCCACCAAGAGACGCTCCAGTGCGTCCTTGCAAATGGCCTTCTGAGAACTTTATGGATCGAGCGGGAATTAGGAAGAATTTAACGCATATTTGCGTAACGCTGATCTTGTGAGCTTCGAGGAAGAGAAGTGCAGCAAGTATCACTATCTCACTAGTACCTTTGTGAGGAGGTTTGAATTTTCAACTTCCCATAATTCTCCAACTGTCTTGTTTGATATTTATGATAAATCTTACACTATGGACATAGAGGATTTTACCACTGCTTGCAAACTTCCACAATGGGGTAGTATAAGGGATCCTCGCAAATATGAATTTAGAGATTTTCTTGCTAGAATAACTGTGGGAGAATCTAGAGGTATTACACAAGCTACCATAGGGAGCATTCACTTTCCTGCTATACATTATTTCTCTCTCTTCATAGGTAGATGCATTAATGGTAAAGA
>NW_025240791.1:0-3493 GCF_018294505.1 Triticum aestivum
AGGTCCCAAAATATAGATTTCTTCTTCCACATGGGTGCACGTCTGTCAGCGTCATTCGGAACAGGTTGTCCGCCAGGACCCTTTCCAAAGACTACCTTCAACCTTGACCATATCATGTACATGAGCACCAGTACGGTGGCGAGGCTTCGTCCGGTGATCCGCCTCACCTTTGAAATGCTTGCCTTTCTTTCTTACGGGATGCCTGCTCGGAAGAAATCGACGATGTCCCAGGTACATATTCTTCCTACAATTGTCCAAATAAATACTGTCGGTATCATCCAAACAGTGCATGCATGCGCGGTATCCCTTGTTTGTCTGTCCTGAAAGGTTATTGAGAGTAGGCCAATCATTGATGGTCACGAACAACAACGCCTTTAGGTCAAATTCTTCCCCCATGTGCTCATCCCACGCACGTACACCTGTTCCATTACACAGCTGTAAGAGTTCTTCAACTAATGGCCTTAGGTACACATCAATGTCGTTGCCGGGTTGCTTAGGGCCTTGGATGAGCACTGGCATCATAATGAACTTCCGCTTCATGCACAACCAAGGAGGAAGGTTATACAAACATAGAGTCACAGGCCAGGTGTTATGGTTGCTGCTCTGCTCCCCAAAAGGATTAATGCCATCTGCGCTTAGACCAAACCATACGTTCCTTGCGTCATCTGCAAACTCCTTCCCATACTTTCTCTTGATTTTTCTCCACTGCGACCCGTCAGCGGGTACTCTCAACTTTCCGTCTTTCTTACGGTCTTCTCTGTGCCATCGCATTGCCTTGGCATGCTCTTTGTTTTGGAACAAACGTTTCAACCGTGGTATTATAGGAGCATACCACATCACCTTGGCAGGAATCTTCTTCCTGGGGCACTCGCCCTCGACATCACCGGGGTCATCGTGGCTGATCTTATAGCGCAATGCACCGCATACCGGACAAGCGTTCAAATCCTCGTACTCAACGCGGTAGAGGATGCAGTCATTAGGGCATGCATGTATCTTCTGCACCTCTAACCCTAGAGGGTAGACAACCTTCTTTGCTTCGTACGTACTCTCGGGCAATTCGTTGTCCTTTGGAAGCATATTCTTTATCATTACTAACAACTTTCCAAATCCCTTATCAGATACACCATTCTCTGCCTTCCATTGCAGCAATTCCAGTGTGGTGCCCAATTTTTTCTTGTCAGCTTCGCAATTCGGGTACAACAATTTCTTGTGATCCTCTAACATGCGCCGCACCTTCTTCTTCTCCAAATCACTTGCGTAGTTTCTCTTTGCATCGGCAATGGCCCGACCTAGATCATCAGCGGGCTCATCTGATGCCTCTTCTTCAGCTTCTTCCCGCATTGCCGGCTCAGTTTCTTCCCCCATTGTTGTATCATCGTATTCAGGGAACCCATGGCCAGGATAGCTGTCGTCGTCCTCTTCTTCTTCATTGTCTTCCATCATAACCCCTCTTTCTCCGTGCTTGGTCCAAACATTATAGTGGGGCATGAAACCAGACTTAAACAGGTGGACGTGAATGGTTCTTGACGTAGAGTAATTGTGATCATTCTTACAGACAGCACCTGGACAAGGCATAAAACCATCCGCCCGCTTGTTTGCCTGAGCCGCAAGCATAAAAGTTTGCACACCATTAATGAACTCGGGAGAGAATCGGTCATCGTACATCCATTGTCGGCTCATCTTCATTACACAACACCGAAAAGACCAAATTAATACAAGTTCATACATAAAGTTCATACAACACTTAAATACAACAAACAAATAACTCTCTAACTAAAGCATTTAAATGCAACAACAAATGCGATCAAGATCGCAAATAAGGTAACAATTGATCCAACAGCATAATGATACCAAGCCTCACTATCAATGGCATATTTTCTAATCTTTCTAATCTTCAAGCGCATTTTCTCCATCTTGATCTTGTGATCATCGATGACATCGGCAACATGCAACTCCAATTCCATCTTCTCCCCTCAATTCTTTTCAATTTTTCTTTCAAATACTCGTTTTCTCTTTCACCTAAATTTAACCTCTCGACAATAGGGTCGGTTGGAATTTCCGGTTCACAAACCTCCTAGATAAAAATATCTATGTCAACTTGATGGGCATAATTTGTCATAAACACGAAATGCAACAACTAGTTTTAAAAGAGAATATACCACATCCGAATCATAACAAGGATGAGGGCCGACGGGGACGGATATCAAAACCATGGCACTATGTATAACAAACAACGTACAGGTAAGATAATTATACAAGTAACTATATATCCAAATCACAAAAACATCAATTTGGTAATGTAAAACATTCATGAACAAGAGGCTCACCACAAGGTGGTGTCGGCGACGGGACGGTGCGGGCGATCGACGGTGGTTACGACGGAGATTTACAAGGCACTAAGTAAACCACACCTACATATGCAAACTAAGTGTTATTTTTGACCTCAAATTGCATATAAATCAAATACTAGCACATATATTTCCTTCCAAATTACTAAACTCATAAATTAATCACTATACAAAGCATTGCAAGAGACAAAGTTGCTAACTTTTGTGATCATTTGAATGGATGGGGGCCTTCAAATCTTGACAAATTTTGGGCAAAATGTGTGATGAGCTCGAGAGGAAGAGGGGAAGAACAGAGAGGAGAGGGGAAAGGGGAAGAACAGAGCGAGCTCGGGTGGACGAAGGGTTTATGTAGGACGATCTTTAGCACCGGTTCGTGCCACGAATCGGTACTAAAGGTGCTGGAGGGGCCCCGGACTGACAACATCCTGCAACCACTCACTTTAGTACCGGTCCGTGGCACGAACCGGTGCTAAAGGTTCGCCACGAACCGGTACTAATGAGAGCGGCCGGCTAGCCGTTGGAACCGGCACTAATGCATACATTAGTGCCAGCTCAAAATCAAACCGGCACTAATGTGCTTGACATTTGACCATTTTTCTACTAGTGTTAATTAGCTGCTCGTGTAAGGACTCAAATGTTATTTTACTCTGCTTGCCAGCATTTCGACCTGAGTTAGAACTTGTCCTGCTGAATAATCATAACCTCGCGGTTTCTTATATATAGAATCTCCTTTTACCCCTTGATTGTTTGTTTGCTTTACTGGGCATCCCAGTTACTTCTTCATGTAATTTTAGTCTTTGTAAGCTATATTTTGCACCGCATTTTCGTAGTATTTTTAGGTTATTTACACTCTTATTTTCCTAGTGGATTTGTAGTGTGTCCGCTTAGTGGTTTTGCACTGCCATCCTTAGTGGATTTTCAATGTATCCTTAGTGCATCTGTAATGTAATTCTTTAGTGGGTTCTTAGTAGATTTTTAGTGGATTTACACTGTATTTTTAGCAGGTTTTTACACTGTAATTCTTGGTTTATTTACACTGTAGTTTTAGTTCATTTTACAATGTAATTCTTATTTGGTTTTGCACTGTAACTCTTGTTTTTTACAGTGTAATTCTTATTGGAGTTATACTGTAATCCTTAGTGATC
>NW_025240792.1:0-3493 GCF_018294505.1 Triticum aestivum
AGGCGAGAACGCCAACCTCAAGCCACCTAATGTGGCGAGAGGACGCGGGGGACAACCGGAGTTCAGCAAAAAGGTCCGGGAAATTGGTGTGGCACCAACTACCACCGACCACCTCGCGAAAGCAGCTCCAGAGGAACTGGGCTGAGACGCAGGAGAAGAAGATGTGGTTCGAGTCTTCAGGGACTCCACAGAGCGGGCAGATACCGGTGCCCGGGCCATTGCGCTTGCAGACCTCCACTCCAGACGGGACCCGGCCGCGAATCCGCTGCCACATGAATATGCGGATCTTCAGGGGAACGCGGACGGACCACACCATCGATAGGGAGAGGGGAGCGGAGGCTGGGGCAATGGCCGGGTACAGCGACTTGGTGGAGAACAAGTGCGGTTGCACCAAAAAAGTACATGAGCACCTACACCTCTGCAAAAAGCAGGGAGGATGACTGGTGGGCCTATTTCCCCGGCGGTCCCAGCTATGTGGTCTATCTTGCGTGCGTTCTCGGTGAGAAAAGAGGTGCGCGCTGCAGCGAGCGTCGAATTAGGCGGATCGAACATGGGTCGGCAAAAATATCTCCCTCGTCACCCCCTTTCTCTCCCTCGTCTCTTCCCATCCCGCTCCCCTTGTCTATGCCGCCGCCGCTGCTTCCCCTCTCCCTCTCCCCGCCTCCACCACCACCTCCTCTCCTGCCTCCTCCCCAACCAGCACAGCTAGAGGAGGTGACAGATTGGGAGGCGGGCAAAAGGAACCAGGCGGTTCTCCTTCCATGGTTGGGCCTCGACCTGCCACATCTTCCTCCTCCCAGTCCGGCGAAGAGGAGTGGCGGATCCGCTTCCTCAAGTGAGCAGGGGCGCATGGGGATTCGGATCTCGTTGCGAGAGGCCGCCACCACAGAAGTAGGTCCGCGGTGCCGTCACTCTGCTCAAGCTACTGATTCATCCCGTGCGGCGACAGAAGGAGGTCCTGCAGCCTGCTTCCGTACTACTCCTTGCCGTGTGGGTCGAAATCTCCAGCGGTGCTGTCGTCTGGGTGAGCCCCCCGTCACGGCTGAGACCAGCTCGCCGCCGTCGGCCATGCCACTCTCGCCGGCGCACGGAGCACCTCCCCTCCAAGCACAGGTCCTCCCCCGCTCCCCTCTGTTCCCTCTCTTTCGTACATGAAGAGAGCCATGGTAGCAACACACCAGAGTACCAAATTGGAGGCCAAAGAAGCAGATTTGTCTAATTCTCATACTAGATTTAATGAAGGATGTTGCAGGTCGTTACAACGCCGATTATGGATATGGATTCATCCAACTGCGCTGGATGAAGGGATGGTTGGAATAAGAATTGCATGTGACAAACAAGTGCTTCCTCTAGGTATTCTTTCTTGCTAATATCATTGAATTTCTCCTGAGATTTCTCCAGACCTTTCCAGATGTGATTTAGTTTTATCTTCTACATATGTTCTTGTAATGTTATCTTAGGTTCCACTTCAACAAAATATCAAACAAGAACCCTAGCAATTTAGACCTTGGAAGCTGCTTGTGAAAATGAAGTGCTTCAGGTTACTCTTTTGACTATTTGTAGTTCAGTGTTTCTATTAACTAGCCGAAGAAGGGATGCAGATGGATTCTATCTCAAGAAAATAACACCAGCCTTTCTTTGAATGTTCTTGCCCAGCCTTTTATATGTGCCATAAATATTTCTTTGTTATGGTTATTTGCTTTGCGTTCTTGATTGAGACGAGCAAGGAGGACCAGTACTATCTAGCTAGGCAATCCCATGTAAGGGAAAGCATCTACAGTTTTTTGTACGAGTCAAACTTATACAGAATACTTCATGGAGGAAGTAATATATGGGTTTTCTTTTCACTTCCTTGCTCTTGCTTACTCCAGTCTCTTGTTTATTGATAAAGGAATCAACTGACATTCCCTTTCGTTCTACAGATGGGATTCCAAATGTTAGGTGGTTTGGTGTAGAGAGGGTGATTACAATGTTTTGGTGATGGACCCACTGAGGCCAAGCCTTGAGCACCTTTTCGTTTAGTTTTATCTTTGTTTGCTGAGATAAGCGAGATCGTACTCATTCCAATTCCGGGTAGAGTTTCCCTTTTTTATTATTGGCTGATGAGAAAATATAATGGCATTCCACACTATACTTTTCTGAATCATGCATAAGGGAGGAATCTCTTAAATACTAATACACAAATTTCTCTTTACCCCTTCTGTAATTTTAGCTTGTGTGTCTTGCTTTATGCAGATAATTTGTCTGCATAGCCTTCGAATGGCACATACTGACCTCAGACTGGAGAATGTTCATGTAAGACCAGTAGACAAACGTTGTCAAAGTAAGCGCCATTCTCTTTCATTCTTATTTTTAGAAATGGCCTTTCTTTATTATTGGTTGGTGAAAAAAATATTATGTCATCCTACACTATACTTTCCTGAAGCATGCATAAGGAATCTCTCAAATACTAATACACAGATTTCTCTTCACCCGTTCTGTAGTTTTAACTTCTGAGAAATGCGCAACTACTTTCTAAACCAGTAAGGTAAATTTGTATGCAAGCTATAAAGTTATTGCTTCTCAAGAATGCTATTTTTGAAATCCAATGTTCAGTTACAAAAGAAAAATATTGTACGGGGTTGTTGGAATGGACTAAGTTAGCGGTGTTGTTCAAATGCTATTCTAGGATCTTTGTATGTCAACAGTCTTAAATGATTTTCCCTCTGTTTTACAACCATTTGTGTTGCTAGACCTACTTTCATGTTCTTAGTTGGCAAATAATCAACTTAGAAAAGGTTATTTTAATTCATCATCATACATATAAACATAATAAACTTCGTTTGGTTTATGGAAAATTGATAAGCTCTATTTATTTGTTTCACTGAGCAATCTATTTATCATTGGACTTTTGGGTCAGAAAATCTAATTAGTGCAACTTATTTTTTGCATAGTATGTGCATGCTTGATAGGAACAACTAACTCATGTCTCTTAGATAATACTGCGTGAGGCATGCCAGCATGCCGGCCATTCCTCATGTAAATAACTGAATTTGACATTTGAGACGTATTCTTTAAGCATGGTGGTGTACATAAGTGTACTTGTATCACTTGCCTCATGGGATTATTGTCAGCGGCCTGATCTCCTGTTATGCTACCCTTTGTCTGAATGTAGGAAAGATTTCTGATTCTCAGAGAATTATACTATTGAGATGTTCACAAAGGGCGTCCCTAATGCAAGGATGCACTTGAATACTCTTCAGGAGAGCAGGAAAAATTTGCATATTACCTAAATAGGGTTTCCATATTATTTATTTATTTGTTTTGCTTTTGTGCAGCAATTAGATTTTCCGACACTAATATTGTTGTTTGTTGCAGACATGGTTGTCACACATGCGTCCTGTCCCAATGGCTCAAATTGTTGGTCCTCGCATGGCAATGTCCCTGCTTGTATTCATGGAGTTGGTCAGCAACTCTCTTATGGCCAGCAACCTCCAACGTTTATTAACCCTCT
>NW_025240793.1:0-3492 GCF_018294505.1 Triticum aestivum
GGGGGGGGGGCTTTAGTGACCACCCTTTAGTGCCGGTTATGTAACCGGCACTAAAGGCCCTTACGAACCGGCGCTAAAGCTCCGTTTTCTACTAGTGACGGTCCATAAGGCCACACCATGAAAGTAATGGTTTATCTTTTTTGGGTGATCATGGTTTATCTTAAATACGCACCGGTAATTTTTATTTATGTATAGAGAAGATAAACCATTATTTTTGTGGGGAAGATAAACCATTATGCATAGTAGAAATATATGTGAAGATATTTGTGCGAGACATGCGTTCTTGAGCTTTCTACAAGCATATTATAATAGGTCTGAAGATATAAAAACACATTTGCATGTTAATTCGCAAAGGATGTTATTTTGTCACTATTATGCTTTAACATGAAAGAGGGATTCAGTTCAACCAAGGTTTTCTTGTTAGTATCTCACATCAAATTTTAATAAAAAAGACGAACATAAATTTTGCTTTAAATGCAATTTCTATTGAGCACATGTGTGTTTGCAGATATAGATGTCCGAGTTATACCAAAGAACATTGTATCTTAAAATTATTTTTTGCATTGCTAATTGTGTTAAATATAGTAGTTAAGATCTTATGATGATGTAATAAATCATATATATGTAAAAAAGTTTGGCATAAAAATGTGTATTCCAATGAGCTGGCGACCGCACACCAGTAGGGTTTGGCCCGGTTGTCTATGTTGGAGTAATCCAAATATGTGTGAGTGGTATTGGGCTTCCTACCTTAGTGTCATATATTGTCAGGGCAAAACTCAGTACCAAACATACAAGCAATAGTTCACCAAGTAACCCTAGCAAACGGACTTGTAAAAAACAAGTGCTGTGAAGTTTCTCGCTTCCCACAAATCCCCGATGTTTCATCATATCTCTAGTCAAGAGAGCATCATGGAACAATTGTCATAGAAAATTTTGATTTTTCAAGGGAATTCTAGCTTTCCAGATCCATCTATAATCACAACCCGCTATGTTTTTCTCCAAAAGGGGCAATTCAGTGACCAGCTTCAGATACTACATGCTACTATGCTAAACAAGCACCAGCAACCATGGCAGTGACAACATAGCAAGGGGCTATGAACAAGCACACAACAACAAAAAGAAGAAACATGCGAATCTTTTTTAGCTTCGTTGTGGCGGCATTGTGTCCGGTGGACTTTGACTGCAGAGATGCGATTTGAGTCTTGAGCTCCGTAATTTGCAACTGATGGGCAGCACCAAGATCCACAATATCAGTGTAAAAGAGGCTGATAATCTCATTTTTCTCTTCGAGCTCCTTCCGTACGTCTTCCAACTCTTGCCGTGCAGCTTTGGTATGGAATTTGACCGTCTGATTGATGAAGACTGTCAAGAGATCAACCCAGATCCATGTCTTGCATGAGAATCTCTCCTGTGACAATGGATAAATGAATGGGGGTGATTAGAATAAAACACGGAGCTAAATGAGAAGGAGAGTCAAATGAGTATATATCAGTTGTGAGATCACATACATTGCTTGATCCAACTTTCTGGCAGTAGTAGTATTCTCGATGGGAGTTCCTGGTGGTGTGGGAAGTTTTCCTGCAAACAGGAATCTTGCAGGCACACTAGAGTTGGGGGTGAGATCGGATCGGGGCCGTCCACTTCGACGGAACTGGGATCCCAAATCGGGCCAGAACCGCTGCTGCATCGGGATGATGACGCCGACATGACGGAATAAATAGGTCCTGAACCAAAAATCGATCTCTTCAAACTATTCTTGAAACCCTAGCAAGGGTCAAGTCACCTCCTACAAAGAGGCATTGTACTCCTATTGCCATGCATAATTCCTTAGCAAATGAACATAACCAAACTGAAATTGTTTATAAATATAAAAGTCGATAACTTGTGACTGCATTTCTCGCAACATAATGGAAAATTAGTACAGCTGGCTCGAATCCACAGAATGATTAAGCTGACATGAACTCGCTAATAAACCATCATGGCAAGTAAACTAAGTTGATGACTAAACAACACAGCACTGATAGAAAACTAAGGTACACAATTTTAGCAAAAGTCAGTGTCAAATAAGATAATGCACAATAAGATATGAAATATCTCAGCTAACTTTAGCTTAATGCAACACATCAGTCATAAAATTGCTAGGCCCTGTCAAATATCTGATTGGGTTGCAAATTTAACCAGAGCAAAAGCATGCCGATGAGTTACGTCTACTCCAACTTGGACCCTACACAGCATAACATAAGAAAAACTATGCATTCTAGTAAAATCGAACAGCGGGCAATCATGCTTTACATGTAACATTCACAAGAAATTGATGGAATGGTGTATTGACAACTAAATCAAAATTAAAGATAACAGATAACCCAAACAAGAAAAGGGTCATTTACTTCGCACATCACGGTAGCCTCGGTACACCATAGTACTGACATTTCTCTTAACATAACCAAAAACTTAATTCAAACAACCGGAAAAAGAAAATGCTGAGCTAACTTGAGCGAGCACAATACAACACAGCGAATATAAGATGGAGTTTAATAAGACGAGTTGGTTTGTTGTATTGTGTTCGCCGTGTTTGCTGTGTAAGAAGATTACATCTTGGAGAATAAAAGATAAAAGAGGTTACACAATATGAAATATCCTTCTAACAACCTACTCGATCTCTCCTAGTGCTATATGCCATCAAGGGTGCGTCCTCTTCAACCGTTGTCACGTAACATGTGTGTTTAATAGAGAGGGTACATTACCAGCCACGCATTTGATGCCTTTATTAATCCCATTTGTGTTGCTGCTGGAGTGGCATCCTCTGCTTTCTTTTACGTAGCAGCAGAGCACCACTGTTACTCTACATTTTTCTCAACATACATACAAACATACATACTGAGGTTTCAGTAACTAAAGAGAAAGAACACTTGGCTAGCCTAAAGTTTTATCTAGGATTGGACTTTTGGCTCAGACTTTTGACGCCTCCAGATGATCACTTGAATCTGCTGCACGGAGTTGAGTGGCCTTAATTTTCAGGTCTGATGGCTGCTCGGCTAGAATAGAAATCTGCTGGCCTTTGAGCTTTAATTACAATGCATACATGCATATGCATCTGTTGGCTATCCATGAGATGAGGAATATATAGTTTGAACAAATGAATGATTGGGCATTTGAGCCGTAGGGTCTTGTATGCAACTGAATTCCTCACGTGCTCCAAAGAAACAGTGGAGCTGCATTTTTCTCAAGATATGTATGTATTTATAATAGTTGGCTTTCAGGAAGAGGTTTGAGAGAGAAACACAAGAGCTTGGTTTGCAAGTTTCCTATTGCCTTGTAATTATCTATATCAATCTGCAACGGGGCTAGCTTCAGGCAGCCTGCACATGTTCTTCAGGCAGCTTTGCAAGGCTGCTTTGCTACGAAAAACTGCACATGTTCTTCAGGGTAAAGATCAATTCAGGAGGGGCTACTCTGTTGTGTTGGGTTTGCCTGCCCTTGAGCAGAGTCAAC
>NW_025240794.1:0-3492 GCF_018294505.1 Triticum aestivum
TGGTTAATAACCTCTCGGAGTTGGTTTAGCGATTGCTAAGGCGCGACGTCCTCGCATGTTCGTAGTCGGATCGTCAAAGTCGACTTCCACCAAAGCGATATCCATCATCTCATCGAAAGACGGGACACCTTTGCCTCTATCGAGGCATCTTCGCCTTTGGACATACGGCATCTTCGCCTACTTCCCACGTGTACGCCTACATCGACTTCATCAAGTCCAAGGAGACCACCTACGAGCGAGGGCGACACTTCCATCTTCGGAAGCCCCTCAAGGAAGATGGCCGAGCATGGGAAACTCCCTTCGGTCATGGAGACGAGCTATGAGGTGCCACATCATATGGGCCTCCAACACCAAGACGGTGACAAGACGGTCGAGCAAGGGCCATCCCCTTCGACCACGGCGACGAGCGCGAACCTCTTCAACAACATGAAGACGACGACCACATTGGACTCATACTCTGAGTCAAGCTACGCGACCGCGCATGGAGACATTTGCACTTACATCTCTCCGACACCCACATATGTTGAGATGCCCCATTTTTCATGTGAGGAGAGCCACCACCACATGAGTGACATGAATGACTCCACCATACGTGACATTGAGAGCATTTCCTATGAGAGGATGAGTGTGACCACCACTAGCCCCACACATGAGAGCATGCCACACATCCTATGTGAGGTTGAGCGCCATTTGAGTGACTCCACCAACCATATGAGTGATACCACCCTTGAGGGAGTGAGTGAGCCACAACACGTAGTGAGTGAGGTAGTTGAGACGACATGTGAGGCCACTGTGATTTCTAACGACTTAACCTCTACTCCTAGTGTGTTTTCTTCTTTGGTGCAAGGTCTCCTACATGACGACATGCCTATCCTCGACGAGTCCATCCCTCCAATGGAGACACCGATGGCCATGGTGGACGATGATACACCCCCCACATGGTTCCATCAAGATGAAGATGACAACGAATGGATCTTTGACACCTCACCTACAACACATGAGCGATGCTCCAAAGGTAACATAGGTGATGGTACTTCTCTTGTCCCACTAGTGGACTATCTTGACATCGATTGCTCCCATGATGTTGATCGACCTATTCCCATGCTTCATGCTAGTGCGACTTCCTCATGTCATGACTTACCAATTTATGATGAATATGATGATGAACATGTTGAGTTGCCTAGTTGTGATGCTATGCTCCATAGGATATCATGTGAAAATTCTTTTGGTCACATCATGTTTGACAATCCTATGAACTTGTCATATGCTATGAGTGAGATCTCCCATATTGCTTCATTTCAATCTCAACATAGTAACTATGCATGTCCCATTAAAATCAATCCCATTTGCACTTATGGCATAGATGACGAGATGATGGTCATTGGCTTTTGTTTTTCATGTGATGATATAGCCATGCTTCCTTTACATGATTTGCGCAATTCATCCAATATGTCATGCCATGATCACATTGTTCCAAATATGCATTGTTTTGGATGTTGTCAATATTCTCCACGTGATGTTGCTACTCATGCTCATGAGGAGACCCCCATAGTTTCCTCATACATATTAGGAGATCTTGATGCATTTCATCCTTTGCATGATTTCCATGATTGCTTGCACCATATGCATTCCATGAATAATAATGCTCTAGATATTTCTCATGATGCATTACATCCTTTGAGTCTCCATTATGCCATACATAATGACAAACCTCTCATGATGGATGACATGTTTCTATATCACACATCTCATTTATTTGAGCATTGGCTATTTAGTGCTAACCAACACATGCACGTGCGCATCATGATGGATGATGTGTACATATACCATGCACACACAATTTTCTCTTTGTCTTTGTTTTGTGTAGGTACTCATGTATACTCGTCAACCTCTCAATCCCAAGAGTTGACGAAACGAGCTCTTGAGAGCAATGATGCTTTGGGATCCCGTGGACTATCCTTACCACCATTCCCTTCGCGCAAGGACTACGCGCACCTCTTCTACTTGGCTCTCACACGGATATGGGCTATTTACCACTTGTCACCTTATGCCCATACTATTGTGTTCAATTTGCATGTTATGCTTGCTTCTATGCCTTTACCATGCAATTGTGACCCTTGCTTGCATATACCCATGCTTCACCATTATGTTACTCCTATGTGTATTTGCATGCTTGGTGGAGATCCTTGTTGCTTTTGCCATGTTTATCATGTGCCCCATGATATTGATGATTGTTGTGTTGGGAGAGTCATGATGCCCCATTGCTACTTACATATGGCCTCTCGCAATACATTGATGATATTTTCCTCATATCTTGCTTTCATGCTTGTGATATGTCATGTGCATTATTCATGCCCACTATTTGCACCAATGACATGCTTGCCATGATTCCTCCTAGTATGTTGCATCTTCGCACTACTAGCTTGCTTGACTTGATTGCTATGATTGCTTGCTTGGTTGCATCACCCATGTTCCACTCTTACTCGCTTTCTTGGGTTGATGACATATATGTTCATGCCTCTCACATGATATATCTTGATCATTGTCTCTTGTGTCCATTAGTTGCCTCTTTCATATCCACTTGTATTGAGTGCAACCATACTATGCTTCTTGCTCTTGGAGACTTTGACACCTTACTTGTGATGCATGCTTGTTTGATTGAGCCTATTGCATTTGGTTGTTCTCGCATCATATGCCTCCATACTATGAAATGCTCCCTTGTCCTTTGTTATGATGAGCATGATGCATACACTTGTTGGGTATCTTACCTCACGAATGATAGGTGTTGCATTTGCACTAACCTCATTTGTTTTTCCGAGTGTTTGCCATGTTCTTTTGTTTTGAAGGATTCACAAGGCGGTACCATGATACGACAACTTGGTCATGGGAAGGCATACATGATGTGCGACACCAACATTTTCGACATTCTCATAAAGGTGAACTCCTTCTCTTTGGGCCCTCCTCACATATGCATATTGGATGGGTCACTCTTTCATTGTTGCTTCCTTCTTGTTGTCTACATGATACATCTCGTGAACGGAGGAGCGACATTGGAGATTGGCTACATGAACCTTCACATTGAGGAGCGCTCACACTTATTGGATGCATCTTCGGACTTCCACTCTTGCCACGACTTCGAGCATTGGTACACCAACACCTCCATATTTGTTGATTGTGCTCATACATGTCATGCTCGATGGACATATCATATTCACCACAAGTTTGCACCCTATGCATGGATTGACTCATGATGAGGACATCAATACCATTGTTACACCCACAGCCCCTGCTGCTACATATACGGGACCAATTACTAGAGCTCGCGCACGCCAATTAAATTATCAGGTACTTTCGTTTCTTGGTAATGATTCTAATGTTCATGAGAATATGATGCTGCCTAAATTGGATACATTTGTTTTGCTTACAAATGAAGGGCCTAGCTTGGAGAAGGATGAACATTGGAGCAAGAAAAAGCATGGAGATGATGCCATG
>NW_025240795.1:0-3492 GCF_018294505.1 Triticum aestivum
AGTCCGGCGTTGGAGCTCGGACGCAAGAGGATGTTGTCGCCTGGGAACAACTTCAAACCCGAGGTGTGGCATAAAAATAACAAGGCATTGATAAAGGCCAGAAACTTAAAGGGGCTCCTCGGATACCCGACGTGTAAACTCGTCGAATGCATTTCGGCGATCCTCAAGCTCGAAGATGAGAAGATTTGTTGAACCAGTTTTCAAGACCGACAACTGAAGATGAAGAACGGTTCGGAAGAATCGAGGAGCGTCCCTAAACTTGAAGACCGGTTCAGGGGCTACTAACGGTGTCCTGGACTAGGGGGTACTCACCACGTCATCTCCCGATCTGTTAGATTGGGCCGAGGACCCCATGGCCGTATACTAATAGGCCAGTCCGGACAGCTGCCGCATACAAGGAAGATTCCGCAAGACTTGGTGATCAAGATAAGGACTCTTCCCCCACCGGCGTATTCGGCTAGGACTCTTGTTATCCTAGGCCTCTGGTGTTGGGAAACGTAGTAATTTCAAGAAAAATTCCTACGCACACGCAAGATCATGGTGATGCATAGCAACGAGAGGGGAGAGTGTTTCCACGTACCCTTGTAGACCGAAAGCGGAAGCGTTAGCACAACGCGGTTGATGTAGTCGTATGTCTTCGCGGCCCGACCGATCAAGCACCGAAACTACGGCACCTCCGAGTTCTAGCACACGTTCAGCTCGATGACGTCCCTCGAACTCCGATCCAGCCGAGTGTCGAGGGAGAGTTCCGTCAACACGACGGCGTGGTGATGATCTTGATGTTCTACCGTCGCAGGGCTTCGCCTAAGCACCGCTATGATATTATCGAGGTGGACTATCGTGGAGGGGGGCACCGCACACGGCTAAGAGATCCAAGGGATCAATTGTTGTTGTGTCTAGAGGTGCCCCCTGCCCCCGTATATAAAGGAGCCAGGGGGAGGGGGTCGGCCGGCTAGGAGGGGCGCGCCAGGAGGAGTCCTCCTCCCACCGGGAGTAGGACTCCCCCCCTTCCTTGTTGGAGTAGGAGAGAAGGAAAGAGGGGGAGAGGGGGAAAGAAAAGGGGGCTGCACCCCTTGTCCAATTCGGACCAGAGGGGGGCTGCGCACCTCCTTCCTTTCGGCCTCTCTCCTCTATTCCCGTATGGCCCAATAAGGCCCATTTACTCCCCGACGAATTCCCGTAACTCTCCGGTACTCCGAAAAATACCCGAATCACTCGGAACCTTTCCGAAGTCCGAATATAGTCATCCAATATATCGATCTTTACGTCTCAACCATTTCGAGACTCCTCGTCATGTCCCCGATCTCATCCGGGACTCCGAACTCCTTCAGTACATCAAAACTAATAAACTCATAATATAACTGTCATCGAAACCTTAAGCGTGCGGACCCTACGGGTTCGAGAACAATGTAGACATGACCGAGAACCGTTTCCGGTCAATAACCAATAGCGGAACCTGGATGCTCATATTGGCTCCTACATATTCTACGAAGATCTTTATCGGTCAAACCGCATAACAACATACATTGTTCCCTTTGTCATCGGTATGTTACTTGCCCGAGATTCGATCGTCGGTATCCAATACCTAGTTCAATCTCGTTACCGGCAAGTCTCTTTACTCGTTACATAATGCATCATTCCGTAACTAACTCATTAGCTACATTGCTTGCAAGGCTTATAGTGATGTGCATTACGGAGAGGGCCCAGAGATACCTCTCCGACAATCGGAGTGACAAAACCTAATCTCGAAATACGCCAACCCAACATGTACCTTTGGAGACACCTGTAGTACTCCTTTATAATCACCCAGTTACGTTGTGATGTTTGGTAGCACCCAAAGTGTTCCTCCGGTAAACGGGATTTGCATAATCTCATAGTTACAGGAACATGTATAAGTCATGAAGAAAGCAACAGCAACATACCAAACGATCAAGTGCTAAGCTAACGGAATGGGTCAAGCCAATCACATCATTCTTCTAATGATGTGATCCGTTAATCAACTGACAACTCTTTTGTCCATGGTTAGGAAAAATAACCATCTTTGATAAACGAGCTAGTCAAGTAGAGGCATACTAGTGACACTATGTTTGTCTATGTATTCACACATGTATTATGTTTCCGGTTAATACAATTCTAGCATGAATAATAAACATTTATCATGATATAAGGAAATAAATAATAACTTTATTATTGCCTCTAGGGCATATTTCCTTCAGTCTCCCACTTGCACTAGAGTCAATAATCTAGTTCACATCATCATGTGATTTAACACCAATATTCACATCTGTATGTGATTAATACCCATAGTTCACATCGTCATGTGATCAACACCCAAAAGGTTTACTAGAGTCAATAATCTAGTTCACATCTCTATGTGATTAACACCCAAAGAGTACTAAGGCATGATCATGTTTTGCTCGTGAGATAAGTTTAGTCAACGGGTCTGTCATATTACAGAGTCGTATGTATTTTGCAAATATTCTATGTCTACAATGCTTTGCACGGAGCTACTCTAGCTAATTGCTCCCACTTTCAATAGTATCCAGATTGAGACTTAGAGTCATCTGGATCGGTGTAAAAGCTTGCATCGATGTAACTCTTTACGACGAACTCTTTTATCACCTCCATAATCGAGAAACATATCCTTCTTATACTAAGGATAATTTTGACCAATGTCCAGTGATCTACTCCTAGATCACTATTGTACTCCCTTGCCAAACCAGGGCAGAGTATACAATAGGTCTGGTCCATAGCATGGCATACTTTTATAGAACCTATGACTGATGCATAGGGAATGACTTTATTCTCTTTCTATTTTCTGTCGTGGTCGGGTCTTGAGTCTTACTCAATTTCACACCTTTGCAACACAGGCAAGAACTCTTCCTTTGACTGTTCCATTTTGAACTATTTCAAAATCTTGACAAGGTATGTACTTATTAAAAAAACTTATCAAGTGTCTTGATCTATCTCAATAGATCTTGATGCTCAATATGTAAGCAGCTTCACCGAGGTCTTTCATTGAAAAACTTTTTATTCAAGTATCCTTTTATGCTATCCAGAAATTCTATATCAGAAATGCTACAGAGCTCCCACTCACTTTCTTGTAAATACAGGCCTTTCCAAAAGTCTGTATAAAACCATATGCTTTGATCAACTCAACAAAGCGTATATTCCAACTCCAAGATGCTTGCACCAGTCCATTGATGGATCGTTGGAGCTTGCACATTTTGTTAGTACCTTTAGGATTAACAAAACCTTCTGGTTGCATCATATACAACTCTTCTTTAATAAATCCATTAAAGAATGTAGTTTTGACATCCATTTGCCAGATTTCATAACATGTGACAATTGCTAACATGATTCGGACAGACTTAAGCATCGCTACAGTTGAGAAAATCTCATTGTAGTCAACACCTTGAACTTGTCGAAAACCTTTTTGTGACAAGTCGAGCTTTGTATATAGTAACACTACTATCAGTGTCCGTCTTCCTC
>NW_025240796.1:0-3492 GCF_018294505.1 Triticum aestivum
GAGGAAGACGGACACTGATAGTAGTGTTACTATATACAAAGCTCGACTTGTCACAAAAAGGTTTTCGACAAGTTCAAGGTGTTGACTACAATGAGATTTTCTCAACTGTAGCGATGCTTAAGTCTGTCCGAATCATGTTAGCAATTGTCACATGTTATGAAATCTGGCAAATGGATGTCAAAACTACATTCTTTAATGGATTTATTAAAGAAGAGTTGTATATGATGCAACCAGAAGGTTTTGTTAATCCTAAAGGTACTAACAAAATGTGCAAGCTCCAACGATCCATCAATGGACTGGTGCAAGCATCTTGGAGTTGGAATATACGCTTTGTTGAGTTGATCAAAGCATATGGTTTTATACAGACTTTTGGAAAGGCCTGTATTTACAAGAAAGTGAGTGGGAGCTCTGTAGCATTTCTGATATAGAATTTCTGGATAGCATAAAAGGATACTTGAATAAAAAGTTTTTCAATGAAAGACCTCGGTGAAGCTGCTTACATATTGAGCATCAAGATCTATTGAGATAGATCAAGACACTTGATAAGTTTTTTTAATAAGTACATACCTTGTCAAGATTTTGAAATAGTTCAAAATGGAACAGTCAAAGGAAGAGTTCTTGCCTGTGTTGCAAAGGTGTGAAATTGAGTAAGACTCAAGACCCGACCACGACAGAAAATAGAAAGAGAATAAAGTCATTCCCTATGCATCAGTCATAGGTTCTATAAAAGTATGCCATGCTATGGACCAGACCTATTGTATACTCTGCCCTGGTTTGGCAAGGGAGTACAATAGTGATCTAGGAGTAGATCACTGGACATTGGTCAAAATTATCCTTAGTATAAGAAGGATATGTTTCTCGATTATGGAGGTGATAAAAGAGTTCGTCGTAAAGAGTTACATCGATGCAAGCTTTTACACCGATCCAGATGACTCTAAGTCTCAATCTGGATACTATTGAAAGTGGGAGCAATTAGCTAGAGTAGCTCCGTGCAAAGCATTGTAGACATAGAATATTTGCAAAATACATACGACTCTGTAATATGACAGACCCGTTGACTAAACTTATCTCACGAGCAAAACATGATCATGCCTTAGTACTCTTTGGGTGTTAATCACATAGAGATGTGAACTAGATTATTGACTCTAGTAAACCTTTTGGGTGTTGATCACATGACGATGTGAACTATGGGTATTAATCACATACAGATGTGAATATTGGTGTTAAATCACATGATGATGTGAACTAGATTATTGACTCTAGTGCAAGTGGGAGACTGAAGGAAATATGCCCTAGAGGCAATAATAAAGTTATTATTTATTTCCTTATATCATGATAAATGTTTATTATTCATGCTAGAATTGTATTAACCGGAAACATAATACATGTGTGAATACATAGACAAACATAGTGTCACTAGTATGCCTCTACTTGACTAGCTCGTTTATCAAAGATGGTTATTTTTCCTAACCATGGACAAAAGAGTTGTCAGTTGATTAACGGATCACATCATTAGAAGAATGATGTGATTGGCTTGACCCATTCCGTTAGCTTAGCACTTGATCGTTTGGTATGTTGCTGTTGCTTTCTTCATGACTTATACATGTTCCTGTAACTATGAGATTATGCAAATCCCGTTTACCGGAGGAACACTTTGGGTGCTACCAAACATCACAACGTAACTGGGTGATTATAAAGGAGTACTACAGGTGTCTCCAAAGGTACATGTTGGGTTGGCGTATTTCGAGATTAGGTTTTGTCACTCCGATTGTCGGAGAGGTATCTCTGGGCCCTCTCCGTAATGCACATCACTATAAGCCTTGCAAGCAATGTAGCTAATGAGTTAGTTACGGAATGATGCATTATGTAACGAGTAAAGAGACTTGCCGGTAACGAGATTGAACTAGGTATTGGATACCGACGATCGAATCTCGGGCAAGTAACATACCGATGACAAAGGGAACAATGTATGTTGTTATGCGGTTTGACCGATAAAGATCTTCGTAGAATATGTAGGAGCCAATATGAGCATCCAGGTTCCGCTATTGGTTATTGACCGGAAACGGTTCTCGGTCATGTCTACATTGTTCTCGAACCCGTAGGGTCCGCACGCTTAAGGTTTCGATGACAGTTATATTATGAGTTTATTAGTTTTGATGTACTGAAGGAGTTCGGAGTCCCGGATGAGATCGGGGACATGACGAGGAGTCTCGAAATGGTTGAGACGTAAAGATCGATATATTGGATGACTATATTCGGACTTCGGAAAGGTTACGAGTGATTCGGGTATTTTTCGGAGTACCGGAGAGTTACGGGAATTCGTCGGGGAGTAAATGGGCCTTATTGGGCCATACGGGAATAGAGGAGAGAGGCCGAAAGGAAGGAGGTGCGCAGCCCCCCTCTGGTCCGAATTGGACAAGGGGTGCAGCCCCCTTTTCTTTCCCCCTCTCCCCCTCTTTCCTTCTCTCCTACTCCAACAAGGAAGGGGGGGAGTCCTACTCCCGGTGGGAGGAGGACTCCTCCTGGCGCGCCCCTCCTAGCCGGCCGACCCCCTCCCCCTGGCTCCTTTATATACGGGGGCAGGGGGCACCTCTAGACACAACAACAATTGATCCCTTGGATCTCTTAGCCGTGTGCGGTGCCCCCCTCCACCATAGTCCACCTCGATAATATCATAGCGGTGCTTAGGCGAAGCCCTGCGACGGTAGAACATCAAGATCATCACCACGCCGTCGTGTTGACGGAACTCTCCCTCGACACTCGGCTGGATCGGAGTTCGAGGGACGTCATCGAGCTGAACGTGTGCTAGAACTCGGAGGTGCCGTAGTTTCGGTGCTTGATCGGTCGGGCCGCGAAGACATACAACTACATCAACCGCGTTGTGCTAACGCTTCCGCTTTCGGTCTACAAGGGTACGTGGAAACACTCTCCCCTCTCGTTGCTATGCATCACCATGATCTTGCGTGTGCGTAGGAATTTTTCTTGAAATTACTACGTTTCCCAACACCAGAGGCCTAGGATAACAAGAGTCCTAGCCGAATACGCCGGTGGGGGAAGAGTCCTTATCTTGATCACCAAGTCTTGCGGAATCTTCCTTGTATGCGGCAGCTGTCCGGACTGGCCTATTAGTATACGGCCATGGGGTCCTCGGCCCAATCTAACAGATCGGGAGATGACGTGGTGAGTACCCCCTAGTCCAGGACACCGTTAGTAGCCCCTGAACCGGTCTTCAAGTTTAGGGACGCTCCTCGATTCTTCCGAACCGTTCTTCATCTTCAGTTGTCGGTCTTGAAAACTGGTTCAACAAATCTTCTCATCTTCGAGCTTGAGGATCGCCGAAATGCATTCGACGAGTTTACACGTCGGGTATCCGAGGAGCCCCTTTAAGTTTCTGGCCTTTATCAATGCCTTGTTATTTTTATGCCACACCTCGGGTTTGAAGTTGTTCCCAGGCGACAACATCCTCTTGCGTCCGAGCTCCAACGCCGGACT
>NW_025240797.1:0-3492 GCF_018294505.1 Triticum aestivum
AGTCCGGCGTTGGAGCTCGGACGCAAGAGGATGTTGTCGCCTGGGAACAACTTCAAACCCGAGGTGTGGCATAAAAATAACAAGGCATTGATAAAGGCCAGAAACTTAAAGGGGCTCCTCGGATACCCGACGTGTAAACTCGTCGAATGCATTTCGGCGATCCTCAAGCTCGAAGATGAGAAGATTTGTTGAACCAGTTTTCAAGACCGACAACTGAAGATGAAGAACGGTTCGGAAGAATCGAGGAGCGTCCCTAAACTTGAAGACCGGTTCAGGGGCTACTAACGGTGTCCTGGACTAGGGGGTACTCACCACGTCATCTCCCGATCTGTTAGATTGGGCCGAGGACCCCATGGCCGTATACTAATAGGCCAGTCCGGACAGCTGCCGCATACAAGGAAGATTCCGCAAGACTTGGTGATCAAGATAAGGACTCTTCCCCCACCGGCGTATTCGGCTAGGACTCTTGTTATCCTAGGCCTCTGGTGTTGGGAAACGTAGTAATTTCAAGAAAAATTCCTACGCACACGCAAGATCATGGTGATGCATAGCAACGAGAGGGGAGAGTGTTTCCACGTACCCTTGTAGACCGAAAGCGGAAGCGTTAGCACAACGCGGTTGATGTAGTCGTATGTCTTCGCGGCCCGACCGATCAAGCACCGAAACTACGGCACCTCCGAGTTCTAGCACACGTTCAGCTCGATGACGTCCCTCGAACTCCGATCCAGCCGAGTGTCGAGGGAGAGTTCCGTCAACACGACGGCGTGGTGATGATCTTGATGTTCTACCGTCGCAGGGCTTCGCCTAAGCACCGCTATGATATTATCGAGGTGGACTATGGTGGAGGGGGGCACCGCACACGGCTAAGAGATCCAAGGGATCAATTGTTGTTGTGTCTAGAGGTGCCCCCTGCCCCCGTATATAAAGGAGCCAGGGGGAGGGGGTCGGCCGGCTAGGAGGGGCGCGCCAGGAGGAGTCCTCCTCCCACCGGGAGTAGGACTCCCCCCCTTCCATGTTGGAGTAGGAGAGAAGGAAAGAGGGGGAGAGGGGGAAAGAAAAGGGGGCTGCACCCCTTGTACAATTCGGACCAGAGGGGGGCTGCGCACCTCCTTCCTTTCGGCCTCTCTCCTCTATTCCCGTATGGCCCAATAAGGCCCATTTACTCCCCGACGAATTCCCGTAACTCTCCGGTACTCCGAAAAATACCCGAATCACTCGGAACCTTTCCGAAGTCCGAATATAGTCATCCAATATATCGATCTTTACGTCTCAACCATTTCGAGACTCCTCGTCATGTCCCCGATCTCATCCGGGACTCCGAACTCCTTCAGTACATCAAAACTAATAAACTCATAATATAACTGTCATCGAAACCTTAAGCGTGCGGACCCTACGGGTTCGAGAACAATGTAGACATGACCGAGAACCGTTTCCGGTCAATAACCAATAGCGGAACCTGGATGCTCATATTGGCTCCTACATATTCTACGAAGATCTTTATCGGTCAAACCGCATAACAACATACATTGTTCCCTTTGTCATCGGTATGTTACTTGCCCGAGATTCGATCGTCGGTATCCAATACCTAGTTCAATCTCGTTACCGGCAAGTCTCTTTACTCGTTACATAATGCATCATTCCGTAACTAACTCATTAGCTACATTGCTTGCAAGGCTTATAGTGATGTGCATTACGGAGAGGGCCCAGAGATACCTCTCCGACAATCGGAGTGACAAAACCTAATCTCGAAATACGCCAACCCAACATGTACCTTTGGAGACACCTGTAGTACTCCTTTATAATCACCCAGTTACGTTGTGATGTTTGGTAGCACCCAAAGTGTTCCTCCGGTAAACGGGATTTGCATAATCTCATAGTTACAGGAACATGTATAAGTCATGAAGAAAGCAACAGCAACATACCAAACGATCAAGTGCTAAGCTAACGGAATGGGTCAAGCCAATCACATCATTCTTCTAATGATGTGATCCGTTAATCAACTGACAACTCTTTTGTCCATGGTTAGGAAAAATAACCATCTTTGATAAACGAGCTAGTCAAGTAGAGGCATACTAGTGACACTATGTTTGTCTATGTATTCACACATGTATTATGTTTCCGGTTAATACAATTCTAGCATGAATAATAAACATTTATCATGATATAAGGAAATAAATAATAACTTTATTATTGCCTCTAGGGCATATTTCCTTCAGTCTCCCACTTGCACTAGAGTCAATAATCTAGTTCACATCATCATGTGATTTAACACCAATATTCACATCTGTATGTGATTAATACCCATAGTTCACATCGTCATGTGATCAACACCCAAAAGGTTTACTAGAGTCAATAATCTAGTTCACATCTCTATGTGATTAACACCCAAAGAGTACTAAGGCATGATCATGTTTTGCTCGTGAGATAAGTTTAGTCAACGGGTCTGTCATATTACAGAGTCGTATGTATTTTGCAAATATTCTATGTCTACAATGCTTTGCACGGAGCTACTCTAGCTAATTGCTCCCACTTTCAATAGTATCCAGATTGAGACTTAGAGTCATCTGGATCGGTGTAAAAGCTTGCATCGATGTAACTCTTTACGACGAACTCTTTTATCACCTCCATAATCGAGAAACATATCCTTCTTATACTAAGGATAATTTTGACCAATGTCCAGTGATCTACTCCTAGATCACTATTGTACTCCCTTGCCAAACCAGGGCAGAGTATACAATAGGTCTGGTCCATAGCATGGCATACTTTTATAGAACCTATGACTGATGCATAGGGAATGACTTTATTCTCTTTCTATTTTCTGTCGTGGTCGGGTCTTGAGTCTTACTCAATTTCACACCTTTGCAACACAGGCAAGAACTCTTCCTTTGACTGTTCCATTTTGAACTATTTCAAAATCTTGACAAGGTATGTACTTATTAAAAAAACTTATCAAGTGTCTTGATCTATCTCAATAGATCTTGATGCTCAATATGTAAGCAGCTTCACCGAGGTCTTTCATTGAAAAACTTTTTATTCAAGTATCCTTTTATGCTATCCAGAAATTCTATATCAGAAATGCTACAGAGCTCCCACTCACTTTCTTGTAAATACAGGCCTTTCCAAAAGTCTGTATAAAACCATATGCTTTGATCAACTCAACAAAGCGTATATTCCAACTCCAAGATGCTTGCACCAGTCCATTGATGGATCGTTGGAGCTTGCACATTTTGTTAGTACCTTTAGGATTAACAAAACCTTCTGGTTGCATCATATACAACTCTTCTTTAATAAATCCATTAAAGAATGTAGTTTTGACATCCATTTGCCAGATTTCATAACATGTGACAATTGCTAACATGATTCGGACAGACTTAAGCATCGCTACAGTTGAGAAAATCTCATTGTAGTCAACACCTTGAACTTGTCGAAAACCTTTTTGTGACAAGTCGAGCTTTGTATATAGTAACACTACTATCAGTGTCCGTCTTCCTC
>NW_025240798.1:0-3491 GCF_018294505.1 Triticum aestivum
CTTTTGGAACCACTTGATTATGAATCATTTGATACTTGCAAACCATGCCTCGTGGGCAAGATGACTAGAACTCCATTCTCCGGAACAATGAAGTGAGCTAATGACTTATTGGAAATAATACATACCGATGTATGCAATCTGATGGGTGTTGAAGCACGCGGTGGATATCGTTATTTTCTGACTTTCACAGATGATTTGAGTAGATATGGGTATGTCTACTTAATGAAACACAAGTCTGAAACATTTCGAAAGTTCAAAGAATTTCAGAGTGAAGTGGAGAATCATTGTAACAAGAAAATAAAGTTTCTATGATTTGACCGCACAGGCGAATATTTAAGTTATGAGTTTGGCCTTCGTTTAAAACAATGTGGAATAGTTTCACAACTCACACCACCCGGAACACCACAGCATAATGGTGTGTCCGAATGTCATAACCGTACTTTATTAGATATGGCGCATTCTATGATGTCTCTTACCGATTTACCACTATCGTTTTGGGGTTATGCATTAGAGACATCCGCATTCACGTTAAATAGGGCACCGTCTAAATCCGTTGAGACGACACCGTATGAATTGTGGTTTGGCAAGAAACGTAAGCTGTCGTTTCTTAACATTTGGGGTTGCGACACTTATGTCAAAAGGCTTTAGATTGATAACCTCTAACCCGAATTGGAGAAGTGCGTCTTCATATGATACCCTATGGAAACAATTGGGTACATCTTCTACCCCAGATCCGAAGGCAAGATCTTTGTTGCCAGAATGGAACCTTTCTAGAGGAGTTTCTCTCAAAAGAACTGAGTGGGAGGAAAGTAGAACTTGATGAGGTAATTGTACCTTCTCTCGAATTGAAAAGTAGCACATCACAGAAAACTATTCAAGTGATGCCTAGACCAACTAGAGGGGAAGCAAATGATAATGATCATGAAACTTCAGATCAAGTTGCTACTGAACCTCGTAGGTCAACCTGAGCATGATCCGCACTAGAGTGGTATGGTAATCCTGTCTGGAAGTCATGTTACTAGACCAAGGCGAACCTACAAACTATGAAGAAGCTATAATGAGCCCAGATTCCGATAAATGGCTTGAGGCCATGAAATCTGAGATAGGATACATGTATGAGAACAAAGTGTGGACTTTGTGCACTTGCCCGATGATCGGCAAGCCATTGAGAATACATGGATCATCAAGAAGAAGACTGACTGTCGGTGTCAAAAACGGTGGATCTCGGGTAGGGGGTCCCGATCTGTGCGTCTTAGGCTGATGGTAACTGGAAGCAAGGGACACAATGTTTACCCAGGTTCGGGCCCTCTCGATGGAGGTAAAACCCTACTTACTGCTTGATTAATATTGACGATATGAGTAGTACAAGAGTAGATCTACCATGAGATCGTAGAGGCTAAAGCCTAGGAGCTAGCCTATGATGATTATGATTGTAATTGTGATCGGCCTTCTAAGGACCAACCTCTCCGGTTTATATAGACACCGGAGAGGGCTAGGGTTTACATGGAGTCGGTTACAAGGAAGGAAACACAATATACGGATCGCCAAGCTTGTCTTCCATGCAAAGGAGAGTCCCATCCGGACACGGAATGGAGTCTTGAGTCTTGTATCTTCACGCTTCAATAGTCCGGACGATGTATATAGTCCGGCTGTCCGGATACCTCCTAATCCAGGACTCCCTCAGTAGCCCCTGAGCCAGGCTTCAATGGTGATGAGTCCGGCGCGCAGTCTTGTCTTCGGCATTGCAAGGCGGGTTCCATCTCTGAATACTCCAAAGTACCTGTTACGATGAATAGTGTCCGGCTTCCCATCAATGTTGTACTCCTCGGCTTCAGTGCCTCTATAATGACCATCTCCACGTGTCGAGCGAATGCGAGGAGCCGGGGCATTTTTGCATTTGCCACCCTCAATCCTTCGGGCTAACCGTCTATTTGAAGAGACGGGGATTCTCAGATCCAAACCTCACTCTCCCCCCTCGAGCAAGCACCCAACAGAGCGCTCCGGAAAAAACCATTCCAACATGGCCGGTCGTCGCGGCTCTTCTGCTCGCTCTCCTCGCTCCAAGCCGGGGGATTGGGAAGAGTGTTCAGTTCCTCATAGTCGTTTGATAGAGTTACAAACCCAAGGCTTTCTCCCACCGGCATTCATGGTCCCCGTCCAAGCCGGAATAGCCACTTATAACAAAGGGGAACAAGAGGAGGGATCTCCTAATCCATCTCCAGAGGAGCGAATATGCCTCATCCCGCATCTGCTAAGGGGCATCGGGTTTCCCATCCACCCGTTCCTTCGCGGGCTCCTGGAGTTCTATGGTCTGCAGTTGCACAACCTTGCCCCTGCCTCCGTACTACACATAGCAGGGTACGTTGCCCTTTGCGAGCCATTGTTAGGCTGCGAGCCTCACTTCGGGTTATGGAAGAAGCTGTTCTGCCTTGTCCCCCGCAACCAGGGAGAATTCCTATGTCAAGTGGGTGGGGCCGAGATCAGATACCTATCCGGCATTCCCAAGAAGGCACCAGAGAACTGGCCTTCAGAGTGGTTTTACATTGATGACGTTCCCCTTCCGGATCCAGTCCAGACAGGTCTCCCCAAGTTCAGTGATGCCCCACCGAGGGCACGTCTAAACTGGCGCCCCCGAGGCCCTCAAGAGGAGGATACCAGGGAAGTACACTTCCTGATGAGCAGGATAAAGTTACTGGCCAAGTCCGGACTAACGATAGTCGAGGTTATGGCAATATGCATAATACGGGGGGTGCAACCGCTTCAATATCGGGGGAAGCCCATGTGGCACTTCAACAGGGAGGACGATGCCACCCGCTGTGGCCGTAAGGGTCCGGACTCCGCCACTGCCTTGACAAGGACATTGTCTAACTTATACAAAGGAGAAGACGAAGAATTCCTTCACATTAAACTGCGGGATGGGTTCTCCATGTACAACCCCCCAAACTGGGTAAGTCGTCATTCCTTTCCCCGCTTCACTTATTGTGGCGTTCTTCGCTAAGATTACCTGCCTCAATATTTCCGAGCAGGAACTGAGGAGGGTCATAGAAGGAATTTCCAGCCCCTCCCCGCATCCAGAGGACCCCGGAAGGGCCCTAGATCCAGGACTCGAAGAAGATCCGGACATTATCGCGGAGCTTGTCAACGGGATATTTTATCAAGCGAGCTGTGATGGCGCCTCAATGGCCATTATTGCCGACTATCCCGGACTGCTACCTACGTCGCGTGTAAGCCAAACTGAAAAAACCCTATCCTCCGAAGAGGACTCCCTTCAGATGTCATGCATTACCCTTGAAGTGTCGTGTTTTTTGCAGACACGACGGTTGGAGTGCGGGGCCGAGCCCCTAGGGACTCATCGACCATGGGCGTCCGGATCGGGCAGGCTCAAGAGGAAGGTGGTAAGGGTCGACACGCCGCTGCAGAGGTAAGGTAAAAACCTGTCCTGCGATTATGGTATTTGAAGTATAACAGCGCCCTTTGTGTCCTGGCAGGAA
>NW_025240799.1:0-2471 GCF_018294505.1 Triticum aestivum
AATTTGATTGATCGAGATCCAGCTCATGTTTAAAATGATGTCTGAGCTGGAAGGATGAATTCTAGGATCTGATTGAGGATTGCGAGCATTCACAACTTATTGAATCAACAGACTCAAAATGATAATAACAAGGGATGCCGATAAGATTACCGGACTTATGAGGTTAATCATAATGCAAGCAAACAAGAATTTCAAGAGCAGTAGGTTGTTAAGGATTTTCGGAGATCGAAGGGTATTTCGAAGACTTTCGTGAAATACATGTATCCACTAGGGATGAACGGATACTCGATAAGTATGAGAAATTATCCGTAGGGGTATTCAGGTGGTAAAGAAATGCAAGGCGGTAGGCACAAGGGATTCTCAGACTTTCCGAGAATTTTTCAGGGTATCAAGTAATTTCAAGGGCAACTGGGATGAAGATATGAACGACAAGTGTAAGTAGGTATCCACAAGGGTTTATTGATGAATGGGATTTGCAAAAGCGATGGCACAAGTCTTGAGAGAACATCATAGAGTATCTTTAGAATCTTCTGGTGCAGCAGGCGATCATCTGGAATGAGGGGCTCTCCGGGAGAAAGTATTATCGAGAACCAAAAGTTAGATTTAGTAAAACCATTTTAATCTGAATAGAAGAGAGATCAGAGTCCCAGAGTATAGACGAGGAATCCTAATACCGCCCGATGGCGACGTGGGCCCGTAAGCCACACAACCATGTTAGTAAAAGTTTTGTAATTACTAGACTCAACTTCGGCCAAGGAGTGTGGAAGGGGGATTCCTACAGGCAGTCGGCTCTGATACCAACTTATGACGCCCCCGATTCAATCGTACACTAATCATACACGCAAACGTGTATGATCAAGATCAGGGACTCACGGAAAGATATCACAACACAACTCTACAAATAAAAAGAAGTCATACAAGCATCATATTACAAGCCAGGGTCTCGAGGGCTCGAATACAAGAGCTCGGTCATAGACGAGTCAGCGAAAGCAACAATATCTGAGTACAGACATAAGTTAAACAAGTTTTCCTTCAGAAGGCTAGCACAAACTGGGATACAGATCGAAAGAGACGCAGGCCTCCTGACTGGGATCCTCCTAAACTACTCATGGTCGTCGTCAGCGGGCTGCACATAGTAGTAGGCACCTCCCGAGTAGTAGTAGTCGTCATCGACGGTGGCGTCTGGCTCCTGGACTCCATCGTCTGGTCGCAGCAATCGGGTAGGAAGGGGGAAAAAGGGGGAGCAAATCAACTGTGAGTAATCCTCCAAAGTACTCGCAAGCAAGGAGCTACACTACATAAGTATGCATTGGTATCAAATGGAAAAGGGGGATCATATGTGGACTGAACTGCAGAATGCCGGAATAAGAGGGGGATAGGTAGTCATGTCAAAGACTACGCTTCTGGCCACCTCCATCTTGCAGCATGTAGAAGGGAATAGAAGGTAAGTTCACCAAGTAGCATCGTGTAGCATAATCCTACCCGGCGATCCTCCCCTTGTCGCCCTATTAGAGAGCGATCACCGGGTTATATCTGGCACTTGGAAGGGTATGTTTTATTAAGTATTCGGTTCTAGTTGTCATAAGGTCAAGGTACAACTCCAAGTCGTCCTGTTACCGAAGATCACGGCTATTCGAATAGATTAACTTCCCTGTAGTGGTGCACCACATTTCCCAATACGCTCGATCCCCTTTGTCTGGACACACTTTTCTGGGTCATGCCCGGCCTCGGAAGATCAACACGTCGCAGCCCTACCTAGGCACAACAGAGAGGTCAGCACGCCGGTCTAAATCCTATGGCGCAGGGGTCTGGGCCCATCGCCCTTTACACACATGCACGTTGCGAACGCGGCTGGAAGCAGAACTAGCCCCCTTAATACAAGAGCAGGCTTACAGTCCAATCCGGTGCGTGTCGCTCAGTCGCTGACGTCACGAAGACTTCGGCTGATACCACGACGTCGAGTGCCCATAACTGTCCCCGCATAGATGGTTAGTGCGTATAGGCCAGTGGCCAGACTCAGATCAAATACCAAGATCTCGTTAAACGTGTTAAGTATCCGCGAACGCCGACCAGGGCCAGGCCCACCTCTCTCCTAGGTGGTCTCAACCTGGCCTGTCACTCCACCACAAGGTAACAGTCGGGGGCCTTCGGGAACCCAGGACCACCTCTACCGGGATGGAGCCACCTGCCCCTCCAGCCCCCATCTCCAAATAGTATCATAAGTAATGTATCAGTATAAAGTATATAGCATATGCCCGTGATCACCTCCCGAAGTGATCACAGCCCAGTAGTATAGCATGGTAGACGGACAAGAGTGTAGGGCCACTAATGAAACACTAGCATCCTATACTAAGCATTAGGATAGCAGGTAAAGGTAACAACAGTAGTAGCAAGGACAGGCTATGCATCAGAATAGGATTAACGGAAAGCAGTAACATGCTACACTACTCTAATGCAAGCAGTAGAGAGAA
>NW_025240799.1:2571-3490 GCF_018294505.1 Triticum aestivum
CGTACTGGGTAGCAGCGGCGTCGGTCTTGGTGTCTAGCAACAGAAGATGGGGAAGAAACAATAAATATTAAGCAAACAGATGCATGACTATGCATGACATGACAAAGCGTGATGCTAGGTGTGCCCTAACGCAATATGAGGTGATACCGGTGAAGGGGGGAAACATCCGGGAAAATATCCCGGTGTTTCGCGTTTTTGGACAGATGAATCGGAGCGGAAAAATTGCATGTTCTCTATGCTAGGGACGCGTAACGGACGAACGGGCCACGTATCTGGAATCGTCTCGTCGTTCTGAGAAACTTTCATGTAAAAATTATTTTCATCAGAGTTATGGTTTATTTTCTATGATTTTCCAAAGATTTAACAATATTCTGAATTTATTTATTAATTCGAATTTTGACAGAAATACAATTATTACATGGTGATGGGCTAACCACAGTCAAGAACATGTGGGGGCCAGGGAGCTGGGTTGACCCAATCAACATTGACTTGTCAAAATGTGAATAGTAAAAGTGGAACCCCATGTCATACGCTATACCTAAATAAATAAATAAATAAATGTTAACCTAATTAATGGGTCCACATGTCATATGCTAGTACCTTAACCAAACTACTCCCTCTGTAAACTAATATAAGAGCGTTTAGATCACTACTTTAGTGATCTAAACGCTCTTATATTAATTTACAGAGGGAGTACTAATTAAACCAATACTGATTGAACGGGGGGGTGGCCTCACATCGAGTGGATGTGTTCCCATGGCCAACACAGCACGCACGGGGGCATAGCAAAAGTTGCCACGGCCAAGCATCAGTAGCAGTTAGCGGATGAGCAGTAAGTAGCAGCAGTAAGCGGCACGAGCAGCGTCGCGTAGCAGAGCAAGAAGCATCAGCAGCCAGCAGCAGAGGCAGGCACGCGGGC
>NW_025240800.1:0-3490 GCF_018294505.1 Triticum aestivum
GCACGCATGCAAGAGTCCATCGAGCAGTGCCTCGCCGACGCCAAAACCAGGGCCGCCCAGCGAGAAGAGAAAACTGAGGCGAGGTGGGCTGCTTTGATGACGAATAGTGCCATCAAACTCGACTTGCTCCGGTCCAACGTCGCTGCAAAGAAGAGGAATAATGACCTGGCTTTCTTGATAGGCGGCGCCGACATGCTCCAGAGCGGTGACGAGAAACTCAAGGCGCGGTTCTTGGTGGAGAAAGGCCTCATCCTAAAGCAGATACCGCCGGTGCCGACGTCGACGCCAATGCCGCCGTCGCCACCCAGCCCGGCTGATGATGTCTCCGTGATGCCCGATGGCATAGAAGCCGCACCGACCAGTCCAGAAGCCGCGCCGACTCCTCCCAGCCCGCGTACGCCGACAACGACGCCGAAGGTCGAGCTCGACGTTTGATGCATTCCTTTCGCGTCCTTCCTTTTTTGTTTGCCGAACTACTGCCTATCCTTCATTTGATCACCGAACAATGGCTTTGAGTCGCCGAACTATTGCGATAATCGCCGGATTGTGGCTTTTTTTGGAGCAGGAACAATCGAGTTTGAATATGGGGCGCATGTCTGGCGCCTTGGGGGACGACACCTGGGGGCGTGGCTTGGGCGAAACTAACCCCAGGGGCCAATCTAGCGTCATACTTCTTTTTTTGCATGGAACAGCGCCATACTTATAAATAACATTCCAACGTTCTTCTTAACATGCATAACATGGTAATTCTGAGACGATTTAGCGTGACCAATATACACGTGCTCCCTCCGTTTCTAAATATAAGTCTTCCTAGAGGTTTGTGTTTAAAAAAACATCTTCCAAAAGACGCACTACTGGAAAAACTAGATTCTTCAGTGGTCAAAGACAAATTGGACAAGATACGTAGTACAATACTTCCTCTGTAAACTAATATAAGAGCATTTAGATCACTATTTTAGTGACCTAAACGCTCTTATATTAGTTTACGGAGGGAGTACTATTTTTGCATGAGAACAGTGCCTGGGCATGAAAAATTAGACGTTGGCATGGCAGCTACTTCCATTGAGCGTGGCTGAGAAACATACTATGTAGCCGTTCATGTGAGGTGGCCGTTCATGTCATTCAGCATCTGGATGCACTTGATGCAACATTTATGGTTTGTGACTAATCAGACATTAGGAGAATGTGGCATGGCCCATACTTTTCTTCAAAATATTGCAAAGACATATTTCTTCATGAAAAGAATCTGCCTTTGATTTGGACTCCCACCTTCCATACGAACTGTAAAACATAATTAATTAGACACAATTCGTCAATTAGAGAACTGAACTGAGTACTGTCGTACACGACCCTGGATCTATCAAGTATATCATGGAATGAGGGAACCACCGGCCATGAATGACTGTGTGGTCATCAAAGCCTGTGGTCTAAATTTGCCTTGTCATCTACTAATTCCTGGCAAGATACCAATGTACCACAACAATGCCAAGAGGCTGGCAGTATTATCTGTTGGTAATTGATGATATACTTAAGCCAATCTTCCATCTTCTTTCAAGGTTTGTTAAGACCTAGAATATGCCTCTATGTTCGTGTTCTGTTTCTAAAGTAGTTGGAATATGTATCCAGTTATACAACAATACATTTTTCATCCTTGGCAAATAAAATCATAATAGTTGGTTAGCAATGAGAGGACACAACGGGTGATGTGCAAGATTCGAGCCATCACCCTAATGTTCTACCTGGTTCGCTACAAAGGAGCATTGTTGACCAAATATTGAAGTGCTTTCTGCTTCGGAGCTAATAGAAATGATTTCTAGGGCAAAATATGTAGTATACTCAATGGTAATTGTGAAAATAAAAGTTGAAAATATGTTCGCCAAGCAAGCGAAGTGATCCTGTCATATCATACAACAAATACGAGAGTGAAAGGAAATAGATAAAGGCAATACTAAATGTGTAACTGCATTCCGACATACTCCCTCCATTCCTTTATATCAGGTGTATTTTTTTCAAAAGTCAAACAAGTGCATGTTTGACTGAGTTTTTAGAAAGATATATCAATATCTACAATAAAAATTAATACCATTTGATCCAACAAGAAAGGTAGTTTCATATTTTATCTATTAGGTATTGCAGATGTTGCAGAGAAGATAACAACCATGAACTTGTGTCTTTAAATGATTTTCTATGCATTAACATTTTTGTTAAGAACTGTCAGACCACAATTATAATTTTAATTTTTAAGAAAAAACAACACCCTTTGGAGAAATTTACTTTTTAACAATATATTCATATACAAAACTAATGATCAGACCTATATATTGGTAATTGAAATGATTTCTAGAACGTGATGCATTTTCGAATGGGTGAGGAAATGAGAAGTCGAGGTCCGAGACAAATAGAACATCATTTCACTAGTAGAAAAAGGACCTAATATGAGACACATTAGTGCCGATTTGGTTTTGAGCCGGCACTAATGTGTCCATTAGTGCCGGTTCCAACGGCTAGCCGGCCGTTCTCATTAGTACCGGTTCGTGGCGACCCTATAGTACCGGTTCGTGCCACGAACCGGTACTAAAGAGGGTGGTGGCAGAGTGTTGTCAGTATGGGGCCCGTCCAGCACCTTTAGTACCGGTTTGTGGCACGAACCGGTACTAAAGGTCGACGTACATAAACCCTTCGTCCCCCGAGCCACTCTGTTCTTCCCCTTTCCCCTCACTTCCTCTGTTCTTCCCCCTCTCTCCTCGAGCTCCTCACAAATTTTGCCAAAAATTTGTCAAGATTTGAAGGCCCCCATCCATTCAAATGATCACAAAGGTTAGCAACTTTGTTCTTTCAACTCTCATTGCTAGATTAGCTCTTGCAATGCTTTGTATAGTGATTAATTCGGGAGGAATAATTATATTTTCTAGTATTTGATTTATATGCAATTTGAGGTAAAAAATAACACTTAGTTTGCATACGTAGGTGTTACTTAGTGCCTTCTAAATCTCCTCGTAACCACCGTCGATCGCCCGCACCATCCCGTCGCCGGCACCACCTTCTGGTGAGGCTCTTGTTCATGAATGTTTTACATTACCAATTTGATGTTTATGTGATTTGGATATATAGTTACTCGTATAATTATCTTACCCGTACGTTGTTTGTTAAACATAGTGCCATGGTTTTGATATCCGTCCCCGTCGGCCCTCGTCCTTGTTATGATTTGGATGTGGTATATTCTCTTTTAAAACTAGTTGTTGCATTTCGTGTTTATGACAAATTATGCCCATCAAGTTGACCTAGATATTTTTATCTAGGAGGTATGTGAACCGGAAATTCCAACGGACCCTATTGTCGAGAGGTTAAATTTAGTTGAAAGAGAAAACGAGTATTTGAAAGAAAAATTGAAAAGAATTGAGGGGGAGAAGATGGAATTGGAGTTGCATGTTGCCGATGTCATCGATGATCACAAGATCAAGATGGAGAAACTGAGGTTGAAGATTAGAAA
>NW_025240801.1:0-3490 GCF_018294505.1 Triticum aestivum
GCGGCGGTGGCCTCTTCCCCTCGGTGGCGGCGGGTGTGCTCCTCCTCTCCTTATGGAGGCGGGGCGTTGATCTGGCGGCAGCCCTGGAACCCTAGCACTGGCCCTGCTCGTCGGAGCGGGCGCGGCGGTCGTCGGAGCGGGGGAGGCGGCGGGGGTGTGGGGGCGCGGGGGCGGCGGCAGCGAGGGTGGAGTCCCGCGGGGGTCGGGGCGGCGGCGTTGGGGCAGCGCAAGACCACAGTGGCGGCGGCGGCGCCGACGGCGTGCATGCGCGGCGGTACCGTGCATTGCCCTTTCTCACCTCGACAGTTGGTGCAAACTTCACCGGTGCATCCAAACCCCGTGATATTATACGCTCTATCACACATAAGCCTCATTATATATTCCTCAAAATAGCCACTATACCTACCTATCATGGCATTTCCATAGCCATTCCGAGATATATTGCCATGCAACTTCCATCATCATCACATACATGACTTGAGCATTTATTGTCATATTACTTTGCATGATCATAAGATAGCTAGCATGATGTTTTTATGGCTTGTCCGTTTTTGATGTCATTGCTACGCTAGATCATTGCACATCCCAGTACACCCAAAAAGGGGGCCAAAGAAGCACACCCAAAAAGAAAAAAAATAAAAAATAAAAATAAAAGGGGCAATGTTACTATCCTTTTACCACACTTGTGCTTCAGAGTAGCACCATGTTCTTCATATAGAGAGTCTCATATGTTGTCACTTCCATTTACTAGGGGGAATTTTCATTATAGAACTTGGCTTGTATATTCCAATGATGGGCTTCCTCAAATGCCCTAGGTCTTCATGAGCAAGCAAGTTGGATGCACACCCACTTAGCTTTCAGTTTGAGCTTTCATACACTTATAGCTCCTAGTGCATCCGTTGCATGGCAATCCCTACTCCTCGCATTGACATCAATTGATGGGCATCTCCATAGCCCGTTGATTATCCGCGTCGATGTGAGACTTTCTCCCCTTTTGTCTTCTCCATATAAACCTCCACCATTATATTCTATTACACCTATAGTGCTATATCCATGGCCTGCGCTCATGTATTGAGTGAGGGTTGAAAAAGCTGAAGCGCGTTAAAAAGTATGAACGAATTGCTTGGCTTTTCATCGCGGTTGTGCATGATGGGAGCATTTTGTGTGACGAAAATGAAGCATGGCCAAACTATATGATTTTGTAGGGATAAGCTTGCTTTGGCCTTGTTGTTTTGAAAAGACATGATTGCTTTATTAGTACGCTCGAAGAATTATTGTTTTTTATGTCAAATGATAGACTATTGCTTTGAATCACTCGTATCTTAATATTCATGCCATGATTAGACATATGATCAAGATTATGCTAGGTAGCATTCCACATCAAAAATTATCTTTTTTATCATTTACCTACTCGAGGACGAGCAGGAATTAAGCTTGGGGATCTTGATACGTCTCCGTCGTATCTATAATTTTTGATTGTTCCATGCTAATATTCTTGAACTTTCATATACTTTTGGCAACTTTTTATACTATTTTTGGGACTAACATATAGATCCAGTGCCCAGTGCCAGTTCCTGTTTGTTGCATGTTTTATGTTTCACATAAAACCAATATCAAACGGAGTCCAAACGGGATAAAAACGGACGGAGAATTATTTTGGAATATTTGGGATTTTCCGGAGGAAGAATCAACACGAAACAGTGTCCGAGGTGGCCAGGAGATAGGGTGCGCGCCCTCCCCTGGGCGCGCCTGGCACTCTCCTGGGCCACCCGTAAGGCAGTTGACGCTCTTCTTTTGCTGCAAGAAAGCTAATTTTATGAGAAAAATCAGGCCAAAAGATTCACCCCAATCGGAGTTACGGATCTTAAGATTTAAAGAAATGGTGAAGGGGCAGAATCTAAGAACGCAGAAACAGAGAGATAGATCCAATCTCGGAGGGGCTCTCGCCCCTCCCAAGCCATGGGATCCAAGGACCTGAGGGGAAACCCTTCTCCCATCTAGGGAGGAGGTCAAGGAAGAAGAAGAAGAAGGGGGGCTCTCTCCCCCTTGCTTGCGGTGGCGCCGGAACGCCCCAGGGGCCATCATCATCACCGCGATCTTCACCAACGCCTCCGCCATCTTCATCGACATCTCCATCACCTTCCCCCATCTATATTCAGCGGTCCACACTCCCGCAACCAACTGTACGCTCTACTTCAACATGGTGCTTTATGCTTCATATCATTATCCAATGATGTGTTGCCATCCTATGATGTCTAAGTAGATTTCCATTGTCCTATCGGTGATTGATGAATTGCTATGATTGGTTTGAGTTGCATGCTTTATTATTGGTGTTGTCCTATGGAGCTCTCTGTGTCGCGCAAGCGTGAGGGATCCCTGCTGTAGGGTTTGCAATATGTTCATGATTTTCTTATGGTGGTGGCGTGAGTGACAGAAGCACAGACCCGAGTAAGTAGGTTGTTTGCATATGGGATAAAGGGGACTTGATACTTTAATGCTATGGTTGGGTTTTACCTTAATGATCTTTAGTAGTTGCGGATGCTTGCTAGAGTTCCAATCATAAGTGCATATGATCCAAGTAGATAAAGTATGTTAGCTTATGCCTCTCCCTCAAATAGAATTGCAATAGTGATTACCGGTCTAGTAACATAGTCAAATTCTTAGGGACAATTCCACAACTCCTACCACCACTTTTCCACACTCGCTATATTTACTTTATTGCTTCTTTATCTAAACATCCCCTAATTTTTATTTACGTGTTCTTTATTATCTTGCAAACATATCCCAACAACACCTACAAAGTACTTCTAGTTTCATACTGGTTCTAGGTAAAGCGAACACTAAGCATGCGTAGAGTCGTATCAGTGGCAGATAGGGCTTGAGAGAGTATTTATTCTACCTTTAGCTCCTCGTTGGGTTCGACACTCTTACTTATCGAAAGAGGCTACAATTATCCCGTATACTTGCGGGTCATCACCTAGCGATGTGAAATAAATGGGAAACTTGTAAGTTCATGGAGTTTGTATATGAGTTAGAGAAACGCCTGAGCGGCCAACCCAAGTCATGCATAATTCATGGTGGAAATTTACAACATAACCATAGTGAGCATTCTATGGAGCATCTTCAATAAAAAAACTATGCCCATGGTAATAAAAGGATTGCTGAGATGCTCATTGTCTGTTGCCTTGTCATTTTGGTATGGGATAGCTCTTGTGTCATGGGGCAAGGGGTACACCGTTGGCGGTTCTCTATGATGCATGTATACTTACAATGACAGGAACTTATTTGGGACCTAAGTTGAGTAGCATGAGGTTTAGGTACTCGTATTCAAGGGGCATGAGGCTTTCAATTTGTGGTTTGTCAAGCATACAACTCATATTTGCCCTCACTTTAACCTTAACCATTCAAGATGCGTATGATAGGGGCAATGAGAGCTGAAATCTAATGAGGACCATAATTTTTGGAAGCTTTATCAAACTTATTAATCCCT
>NW_025240802.1:0-3490 GCF_018294505.1 Triticum aestivum
TGTAAGGACCGACAGGATTACTACGCAGTCTGATGATTATGTATTGATTAATAATTTCTATATCACAATGGATTGTGTTCCTTTGTTAACTATTACAAGAGGCTTGCATCTTAAACAAGTAATAGAAATAATAAGGCACGGCTATTTCCCTCTATATATGATAAGTTGAGTCATTCCGTCATTGTGTATGTACCAAGTTATTTATTTTATGCATAATCATAGGGAATCATCGGGTATTCAGGTGACCTGGGTGGCATTGGCCCATGGCAAGATCCACCGTCAATTTCTTATTCTCCATCGAACGACTAGCCGTGCTCTGGCTAAAAAAAAGCCAGTATGTGCTCATTAGCGCTTTGGTCAGCAGAACAGTGAGACAGACGGATAGGTGTCATAGTTTTATAAACCGAACTGGTGAGGTTTTGTTGGTTAAGATTTTTATTGGTCGGGCCATCAGTTCATTGGTTCATTTGCGACCAAAACCCAAAATATTAAATGTATTTTCTCAAAATTTTGATCTCACATCAAATGAATACACATAATATTGGATGCATATCATTAATAATTACAAATTGTTATTAGCCTAGTTGCTTATTGGGCCTTTAGCATGCCTTTCCTAAAGGTTAGCTGTTTCATTCCTCGTTGATGCACCTTTTAAAATACTTTCTGGTTTTTACTAAAAGACCGGTACACCTTAAAAAACCATGCAAGATGCTGGTCCATGGTTTTTCCGGTCGGACCGCCGGTCTGGTCTAGTTTTTAAAACTATGATACGTGCTGGTGGTCGTAGATAGGATGCATACCTCTTAAGTTTTGTCTTCCTCCTCCTCCTACAGTACAGCAAACCAATATCAGTTTTCCTAAAAAAACACTAGTTTTCATTTACGTGTTTTAAATAAGATCTCACGTGCATCCATGTACGGGTTATTCTCTCTGGTGATGAAACTTTTCCTTGTTCTTGTTTTTCTTTCCTCCAATGATATTTTTTTCCATATGATGATGTTATTCATTGCTGCAGCCTAGCACTACTTTTTCCATCTCCTATCCGCTATCCATCGATGTACCATATTCATGCCATTTCGTACAATCCTACCAGATCATTTATATAACCACATTGTCTTAGCATACTCTTATTGCAGAACGAGGAGCGCATCGCACGATACAGATCCAACGCTTCTGAATCGAGGGGCGCCACACCTAGTGGACACCAAATCCTCACTCTATTTTTATTCATATAACATTATATTGACAGAAAAATAAATCATACAACAGTACACATACAAATACCCTGAGGTCCCGAACGCGAAAGACTCACGCAAGATACAATTGCAGATAAGAAAAAGAGACCAAAGGTTACATTTCTCGCTTCTTCAACTTCACCATGAGTCCATTTTTCATCTGCAGCACACAAGACATCTTCGGCTGGACTCTCTGCCCTTCAACCACTTCCACATCAAAGTTCCACACCATTGCCGCAACAATAGTATTCATCTGCATGAATGAGACGTCCTTGCCAAGGCACAGCCTCGGGCCCGAGCTGAATGACAAAAATTTGTAAGACGGCACGTACCGCAGTTTCTTGCCATCCTCTGAGAGCCATCTATCCGGGTTATACTCCCGGCAGTCTTTCCCCCACACGCCTTCCATTCTCCCCATGGAGTGGAGAGAAATTAATAAGGTGTCACCGGCGTGTACCACATGGCCACTCGGCATCACGTCGTGGGCGACCGCCGTCTTACGCTCGATGGGGACCGGGGGGTGCAACCTGAGAGACTCGTGTATGGCGGCTCTCATGTAGACGAGAGATTTTGTCTCCTCCGGTTCAAAGATCACCATCGTGCTGCTATTGTTGGCGCCTGTGGCTGCTTTCTGTGATGCGATGGGTGATAGTTCGTGGCGGATGAACGACACGACATGAGGGTTCTGGGCGAGGTTGTAGAAGACCCATGTCAAAGCTGTGCCGATCGTGTCCCTCCCGGCGATCATGTAGTTGATGAGCGTCGCATGGAGCAAGCCATCGTTCTGCTGGTAGTCTGGATCGTCGATGTAGGAAGACAGGATGTCCACGGAAGGAGCTCCCTCATTACCAGCATGTTCCTTCCTCTTCCTCCTCTCCATCATCTCCTCAATGAACCCTCGTAGAACCGTGTGTGCTGCGGCGAGCTTCCTTTCCGGGCCGATGTTTAGCCGCCTCATCACCTTCCAACCAGAGGTCGGCACGATGTGCCGGAACAAGGCCACCTCCATGACCGTGTCCATGGCGACCGCGGCGTCCATGGGCGGCATGTCCGAGGACAGGAGGCCTGGGTCCACGCCAAAGAGAGGCGTGGCGGTCATGTCGAGCACGAGCCTTATTGTCAAATCTTGCAGGTCGAACGTGGTCCCGGTGCTCGCCATGTGCATGAGCACCGGGAGGAGGCCGTTCTCCACCTTGTCGCGGCAGCAAGCGGTCATACAGGCAAGCAACCGTGGGTTGCTCAAGACTCTCTGGGCTCTTGCGCGCTGCCGACGCCAGGGCTCGCCTTCGGTGGTGAAGAAGCTGCCACCCGCGATGTCAAAGATGGCGGCGAACTCCGCGCCCTTGGGGAAGTTTGCATGGTTCGTCGTGAAGATGTGCCGGACGTTGGCCGGTTCGCATGTGATGAAGAACCGCAACCCGGTCCCAGGCGGGCCGTGCGCCCTGAAGTTGTGGCCTGATCCGGCGAGGACGACGGCGAGGTAGTCGTGCAGGTTGTGGAAGTTGGCGATAAGGTAAGGGAACACCCCCACTATTGGCCAGTTTATGGGGAGCACTGATGGGTTCTTTGATCTGCTAGACCTGAGGTACAACATCAGGGGAAGAAGAATGATGGCGAGTGTGGAGATGAGCAGCTCTTGCGAGAACGAGATCGACATTGTTATCAGTGGTGTGGGGAGATGCTTTTACTTTGGGTGTATATATGCTGCATGAACATGGCGGTGGCTCCATTTATATAGTGAGAAGTTTCCCTCGGTGGCATGCATGCAGCAGCCATGAGTCCTCTGTGTTTATTAGTTAATGCTCGGGCACAAAATCCGAAAAATTGTACTGTAGTAAATGTGTGGGAGGTTTAGCGCTGGCAGTTGGTTCGATGTATGCATTAATAGAGTCAACGATGAGAGTTGCTTAACTATATGCTGGCAATCCTTGATATGTATCCAGAATGCCTAATCCATTTTCGTGTGCTTAATCCCATGCTGCATTAACTAAGGTTTAGAAGACACTGTCATAATCAGTGGAGTATGATGTATGTATCGTGAAGATCCACAAGGCCTTGGTTTAGAAGACACTGTCTTTGATTAATTCGGTTTCACATATCACTATCTAGTACATCACGCGTACCCGGCCCCCGGTCATCTTCCACCACGATCTCAAGTCGGTGCATGCATATGCGTATTATGGTCTACCATTTGCCCATATACTAATTCGGGATGAAAACAACGTGTATGCATGCAGCTGGTAGGTATCGTGGCG
>NW_025240803.1:0-811 GCF_018294505.1 Triticum aestivum
TCTTCCTCCATATATACAGCCCTTAGGGCGTCGTTTAGACTTTGGGTTTTGTTTAGATTAAAAGTTCGCCATAGCTGCAACTTCGCGTACTTCGTTTGTGTTCAGCGACCAGACAAAGGCGTCACAGAACCCCACCTTGATCAATAAAGCTTTCATCTTATATTCGCAATATCCAGATTGCAATCTCAGTTTCTTGCCTGTTCTTCGTTTGCTCGCAGGAAACAGACCCTCGTGGTCAGGTTGATCGTGCTCCGGCGTGGTCGATAACCTCTCGGAGTTGGTTTAGCGATTGCTAAGGCGCGACGTCCTCGCACGTTCGTAGTCGGATCGTCAAAGTCGACTTCCATCAAAGCGATATTCATCATCTCACCGAAAGACGGGACACCTTTGCCTCTATCAAGTGGTATCAGATTTCCAGGTTGCTCGGTGAGATTTTACAGTTTTTCGTAGTTTAGATCGAGTCTGTTCTTCATACCTAACCAATCTGAGCCTTTGCATAATCTTTTTAGGGTTTTTGCTTTGTTGAATTTGCGGTTGCATCGTCGTGTCAAGTTGCTGGTCTTAGAGTCTAGTCTTTTAGAGTTTCGAGTTCTGGTCATAAGTTGTCACGCCGCCGCCGCACCATCATCATCGTCTTGCCATCTACCACCATTGCTTATCCGCCACCGCTTTGAATCCGTATCCATATACCACCACCGCTGCCATATACTACCGCCATATATCCACCACCAATCCGAGTTCTTTTCATAGTCGGTTTGTTTTAGAGGTCCATATATTTTCCGTTTCGTGTTTCCTTGCCTGAGTAGGTCTC
>NW_025240803.1:821-3490 GCF_018294505.1 Triticum aestivum
TGCTGATGAGTGATGATGCAGTTGGTTATGGACACCTCTCTGTTGTTGGATACGTGGATCCCATCGGTGTTGGGGCTCCATCCCGGCGCAGTGACAAATAGCCGTGAAACGACTGCTTTCCAGCAGTAGGCGATCATGATGTGCATCTGCATGCTGTCCTTCACCTCCAGATCGTCCACGACCAGATGGTTGCAGCTTTTGAAGTACAGGGCCTACAAGTTTTGCCCACCGATGAAGAACATTCCCGCTGATGGAAGAGGAGAAGAAGAAGAAGCAGGTTTAGCGAGTCAGGTTCCCTGTCGCAAAAATGTATACAACGGAACCGGAGGTAGGAGGAGCACATGCGTACCATGAATTTGTTGACCTTGCACGAGTTGATCCACCACTCCTGCCTGTGCCCGTTGAGCATCCCGCCGCCCATGACATGGAGGTCGTCGATGTCCTCGAACGTGATCCACCGCTCCGGGCGATCGCCGTCGAGCCAGACCGACCGGTTCGATGGAGCCTCAGCGTTTCCCTGATCTGATCACTCGCGACATAAACATCAAAAACAGAGCATGCAGAAGGAGAATGATATGCAGGCAAAGACAACAAATTTAACTTGTGGACGAAAATAATTCACAAATTGAACTGCTTTTAAAAAAAATTCGCTTCGCTGACCCTTTCGCGTAGCGCCCGACACACAGGCGTCACACTACACTGTGCAGCGCCTAACTGACAAGCGCTACACGTCTGACCAGCGTCGCACCTCGAGCTACCTAAAAAATGCTAAGTCAACGTGTAACGCCTGAGAGCTAGGTGCTGCACCATACAGTGTAGCGCCTAGTGTCTAGGCGTTACACAATCGGGAGTTTTGATTTTGCTTCACTACGTTGTCGCGAGCCGACGAGAGGTGCCGCGGGTTGAAAGTCCCAGAAGCCAAAACGCCAAAGCCAAGGTGCAGCCGTACTAAACTGCATGCACGAGCTCTGGCTTAATTAATTGCAGCCATTTAACTCGCTGCATGCATGCTCTTAGCTGTAATAGGTTGCATGTCTGGTTGGGTGTGTTGACCGATGCACTTTTACTGGCTGCCTCCCTCTATACTTGCATCTCTCTTTCCCCGTCGCACCGAGCAAGAAAGAAAGAAGCATTCGGCCAGCCAGTCATTATTAACACTCGCGGCACCTCTAGTCGGCTTGTGACAGCGCAGTCAAGCAAAACCAAAAAACCCCGATTGTGTAGCGCCTAGACACTAGACGTCACACTATATGGTGTAGCGTCTACCTTTTAGGCATTACACACTCACTTAGCAATTTTCAGGCAGTCTGGGGCGTGATGTTGGTTAGACGTGTAATGCCTGTCAATTAGGTGGTGCATAGTGTAGTGTGACGCCTATGTATCGGGCGCTACACGAAAGGGTTAGCGGAGCGAAATTTTTTCAAAGACAGTTCAGTTTGTGAATTTTTTTCGTTCATAGGTCAAATTTGTCGTTTTTGCCTGATATGCATAGTATTGTGATCGATCACCAGTAGACTCACCATTACTATGATAGTGGTAGCCCTGCAGGGGCCGCTGAAGCTGAGGAGCATGAGGAGAGGTAGGTCTTCCCCTCGGGCATGTGAAACAAGGATGTGTCACCAGAGGAGTTGCAGGCGTCCTTGCATTCATACAGGGGTTGGGATTAGGTTGTCCAGCTGGTTCATTAGCGAAAACGGCAGGGGGTCTGTAAAAGTGCCATGACGACCCGCTACGGCCACCTAGCGCCACTTGCTACTCTGTCACTGGCCTAGTTCTAAATTGTCACATACGATGCAAGTTGTAGGATGGTGGGGTGAAGTTTTGGACAAAATCATCACATTCTATGCAAGTTGTAGGACGTAGAGCATCTCCAGCCGCCCCCCAACAGGCCCCCCCCAGACGATTTTTTAGCATCGGCGCCGGAAAAAAAAACCTAGTCGCGCCTGAAAGCACAAGTGCTTCCTGGGTGGTTTTGGTAATTAATGTCAACATATCTCTTATTGGACTAATACTTTTATCTAGTATATTTCAGATAAGTTCAATAGTGGAGTGGCATGGACAAGAGAATGTGGAACCCCTTCAAGATGCTAAGGACAGAAGATTGGCAAAAGCTCAAAAACTCAAGACTCTACATTTTCATTTTAGTGATCCAAGGTCACATTGAGTCCATAGGAAAGCCAATACTATTAAAAGGGGATGAGGTGTTGCTTAATGGCTTGCTTGCTCAAAGTGCTTAGTGATATGCTCCAAAGCTCTCAACCACTTTCTCATTTCCACATATGTCCCAAACCAAAAGTCAAACTCGTCCCCACCGATTTGATCTATCTGGCCCCACCGAGTTCACTTGACATAGCCGCTGCCAGAAACTCTAATCAGTTCGGTCTCACCGATGGGATCTCGGTCTCACCGAGATGGGCTTGCAAACTCTCTGTTGCCTGTTGCAGTCTGGAGACCCCCGGGCAGTTTTTAGGCCAAAATTTCGGCAACCCAAAATATTTTTTCCCTATCCTATTTTTAGGCCCCGGGTAGTGTTTTGAGACACTCGCCATCATAGTGATTTTTTGTCGCACTTTTTCGTCGTCGCTGCCCTGATTTCCGAAAAAAAAAATTAGTCAAAAAATTTTGTGCCCATCCTGTCAGTTTGACCTGGGAAGAGTTTTGAGACACTC
>NW_025240804.1:0-3490 GCF_018294505.1 Triticum aestivum
CCCCGCCGAGGTACTGCCGTTCGAGTTGACCGGTTTTTCTGAAAAAAAAACCCTTTTGTTTTAAAAAAAACCCTAGATCGGTTTTTTCGGTTTTCTTATTTTACGAGCGTTCACCGAACCGTTCGTTTTAACAAACGCGTTCGTCGGTTTTTCTCTGTTAACGAACGTCCGTTATTTAACCGTTCGTCCGATTTTCTTTTTCGTCGGATTTTCTCGTTATTTTTCTCAGATTCGATTTCTGATCGAAACTTCAAACCTGTTTAACTTTTCGCTCGTTTATCGGAATCAGATGATTCAAGCGCCTAGAGTTTCGTCTCAAAATTCTCTTTCCGTTTAACCTACTCAAACAAGTTTTTGCTACAGTAAAATTTGACCTAGATCCAGATTAGCAAACGAAGTTTCTTTCTTTCGCCGTTTGACTTTCGTTGTTTCTTTCGAGTTGATTCTTTTTGCAAACCGGAGTTCTTAAGTTGAACTTTCTGGTTGGATCTTTCTTTCAAGTTTTACCTGTGCATTAGATGAGTACTGATTGTATGCTTGTTTGTTTGCGATAGAGTACCCGGAGTGTGCCGCTTGTTACTTCGACTCGCTAGGCTTTGCGGATCATCAGCAAGGCAAGTAACACTTTGATCATACCCCGTTCATACCCAGTTTTATTGCATTAGATCTATTTCCTCAAACACATTGCATGATTAGGATCTAATTAAACTGTGGGTATTGGGAAGTAGTTGAGGTAGTACCTATTACCTGTTCTTTATCAAACCCTTGGGAGTTACTTCTACGTTGCTTATATTATTGCCATGCTATGCTCGTAGACGTGGATTGGGTTTGAGAGATATTCATGACAGATGTGAGTGTTTAATAATGGTTCAACTTAAGGTGGCAACTAAAACTCACATCTGGGTGGATTGAGACACCTGGAGAACCCAGTGTTGTCTGTATGTTTAAGGTCCGCCACCCAGGCTCAAAGGGATCATAAGATTGTTCATGCTAGAAACTTCCGTGTGCAGCCGCAAGCTATTATGGGCTGTAGCATAGCTGAGTAGGTTACAGGATCTCTTGAAGAGGTGGACTAGCAGATGTAAGGGAAAGTAGGTGTACCGGTCCATCCAGAGTAGAGAGTGACTGTTTCTGAAAGACTATGTCTCGGTCATCCGTTTCTCAAACATCATGCAGTGCGAGAATCAAGCGGAGGCGATCGAGTCTTGTGGGGAAAAGTGCACAAACCTCTGCAGAGTGTACAAACTGATCATGATTAGCCGTGTCCCCGGTTATGGACAACTTGAGTATCTAGTACCTGGATTATCATTTGAATCTCATCACCGTGATACTTATAATTAATTTGTTGGGTTAATGATGTTACTTAATTGGGATTGAGTTGGAGGTACCTTCTCAATGTTTCAACCACCATGATAGTTAAATAAAATTTATTCCTTTGTAGTAGGATAAAATTGGCTTTTCGCAAAAATTGTAACCATAGAGCTTCCCACCAGCCATATATGCATATAGTATAGCCTTATCATTGTTCATTGCTCTCTATGTGTTGCTTTGCCAGCATATTCTATGTGCTGACCCGTTTCGGGCTGCAACGTTTCATGTTGCAGACTTTTCAGACGACGAGTAAGGTGCCTTAGTTCGTGGTCTTATACTCAGTGATGCCGCTGGTGTTGATGGACTCACTTATCTTCCAAGTCTTCCGCTGTTATCGTTTTAGATGGCCTTAAGCCATGTTTATTATACTTGATCTCTTCAGAGATATTCGATGTAATAAGTGTGTGATTGCTACTCTGTTATAAATCCTCCATTTGTACTGTGCGTGTCAGCATTACTGATCCAGGGATGACACTGGTGCACAGCAGCACAGACCATTTGAGGTCTGGTCGCTACAAAGTTGGTATCAGAGCACACGCTGACTATAGGACACGACCACTAAGCCTAAGCCCTAGAAAACTTCCCTCTTCTCATTTCTGACTCCTCTCCACTTTCTACTCTTTTAGGAATGGCGAATGCAAGGAGCAAGTTCATGCAACCGGATGAAGACACGCCGTTTGGACGACATTTGAAGGAAGTCACCAAGTACTTGAACATAGGAATACCAAGCGTCACCGGAACCTACAACGCCACATTACCTGAAGAGGAGAGCTGGAAGATTCAAGTTATCATTCCAGGAAGGACGTTTGCGCCAATTACGGAACCCATGAGATTGGTTTTCGAAGCACCAACTTGGAGCTTAGGGAAGAGCATGGCCGCACATATCGCCATGGGACGCATTGGAGAAGTCTATCACCAGGAGCTTAAAGATACAATTTATCAAATTTGTGGACGTCGAGACGCGCAATGGGAGATAATCAAGACCAAGAAGGATGGATCAATTGCAGCTTTCATCCAGGAGCAGAACCAACATATTCGACGCCAGGAGAATCAGATATGCACGGACAAGGAAGAACTGAAGAAGGCAATCACGAAGATCAAGGAGCTCCAAGAAGAACTCAAGACTATACGCGAAGATTATCTGGAGGAAATCAACGCACTAGTCGGGAAGATTGACGACCTGGAGAATAAGATTGGATCATTCGTGGGAAATCCAGTGCCAAAAGCAGAAGTCGACGAATGCACTTGTCCGGATAACTACATCATCATCGACGACACCGACTCGGAACCAAGTGAAGGCGAATGGATTGATGAAGCTGGAGCAGACATCATGGAGTCTTCAACGGATCAGAATTTTTAGTAGACTACCATATCAGTAGTAGTTTTCCCCCATTTAGTAGTATAGCTCAAGCACTTTGTAACGCTAGTTAGATCGATTATTTTGCCTTGTTTGGATTGATTGAGTGATATTGTTTGAATTTGTCTCATGAGCATATGGGTAGTGTTTTCTCTCTAGACCTCATTCTATTCTTAAGTCTCATCTTTTCTAAACCTATCAGATGCCTCCGAGACGCGACACCGGATTTGTTTTCCCGCCAGAGATCACCCAGTTGATTCAGCAACAGAATGCCTTGATGCAAGTGTTAGTTCAGAACCAAGCCAACAACAACAACCCACCGCCACCACCACCTGTTGACCACTTAGCCCGTTTCTTAAGGCTAAACCCGCCGGTGTTTTCCAGTAGCACCGAGCCGATTGTAGCAGATGATTGGCTCCGCAAAGTTGGAAGGGAGTTGACCACTGCAGGATGCACAGACGCGGAAAGAGTGCGTTTTGCCGCACATCAGCTTGATGGACCCGCAGCATCATGGTGGGAGAATTATACAACCACGCACCCTATTGACACTGTCACATGGGACCAGTTTCAGCAAGCTTTCCGTACAGCTCATGTTTCAGCAGGAGCTATGGCTATGAAGAAGCGTGAGTTTCGCAACCTACGCCAAGGAGGACGCACCGTAGGCCAGTATGTGGAAGATTTCAGTAAGTTAGCACGTTATGCACCAGATGACGTTGCTACGGATGCAGCCAAGCAGGAGAAGTTTCTGGAAGGATTGAATGA
>NW_025240805.1:0-3489 GCF_018294505.1 Triticum aestivum
CAAGAAGGATTTCTGGTGCCGTTGCCGAGGAGGTCTTCGCTCAAGTCAAGACATACCAAATACCCATCACAAACTCATCTCCCTTGCATTTACATTATTTGCCATTTGCCTCTCGTTTTCCTCTCCCCCACTTCACCCTTGCCGTTTTATTCGCCCTCTCTTTCCCAATCTCCTCTCTCGTTCGCTTGCCTTTTTGTTTGCTTGTGTGTTGGATTGCTTGTCACGATGGCACAAGATAATACCAAGTTGTGTGACTTTTCCAATACCAATAATAATTATTTCCTTAGTACTCCGATTGCTCCTCATAATGATGTTGAGTCTTGTGAAATCAATGCTTCATTGCCGAATCTTGTTATGAAAGATCAATTCTCCGGCCTTCCTCATGAAGATGTCGCTACCCATTTAAACAACTTTGTTGATTTATGTGAGATGCAAAAGAAGAAAGATATGGATAATGATACTGTTAAATTGAAGTTATTTCCATTTTCACTTAGAGATCGTGCTAAAGTTTGGTTTTCATCTTTGCCTAAGGATAGTATTGATTCGTGGAATAAGTGCAAAGATGCTTTTATCTCTAAGTATTTTCCTCCCGCTAAGATCATCTCTCTTAGGAACTATATTATGAATTTTAAAAAACTTGATCATGAGCATGTTGCCCAATCTTGGGAAAGAATGAAATTGATGATTCGCAATTGTCCTACTCATGGTTTGAATTTATGGATGATCATACAAAAATTTTATGCCGGATTGAACTTTGATTCTAGAAATCTGTTAGATTCGGCCGCGGGAGGCACGTTTATGGAAATCATTTTAGGAGAAGCTACTAAACTCCTTGATAACATTATGGCTAATTATTCTCAATGGCACACCGAAAGATCTACTAGTAAAAAAAGTGCATGCTATAGAAGAAATTAATGTTTTGAGTGGAAATATGGATGAACTTATGAAATTGTTTGCTACTAAGAGTGCTTCTATCGATCCCAATGATATGCCTTTGTCTACTCTGATTGAGAATAATAATGAATCTATGGATGTGAATTTTGTTGGTAAGAATAATTTTGGTAACAATGATTATAGAGGAAACTTTAATTCTAGACCTTTCTCTAGTAATTCCTCTAATAATTATGGAAATTCCTACAATCATTCTTATGGTAATTTTAATAAGATGCCCTCTGAATTTGAGAATAGTGTGAAAGAATTTATGATCTCTCAAAGAATTTTAATGCCATGCTTCAAGAAAAAGTGCTTAAAGTTGATGATTAGGCTAGGAACATTGATAGACTTTCGCTTGATGTTGACTCTTTGAAACTTAGATCTACTCCTCCTAAGCATGATATCAATTAGTCTCTCAAAGCTATGAGAATTTCCATTGATGAGTGCAAAGAAAGAACCGCTAGATTGCGTGCTAAGAAAGATTGCTTTGTAAAGGCGTGTTCCTCTAGTTTTCATGAAAATAATGATGAAGATCTTAAAGTTATTGATGTGTCCCCTATTAGATCTTTGTTTTGCAATATGAATCTTGATAATGATGGGATTGGAGATCAGTCAACTTTAGTTAAAAGGCGTCTCAATGATTCCGAGTTTTTAGATCTTGATGCTAAATTTGATAAAAGTGGGATTGGAGAGGTCACGACTTTAAATAGCATTGAACCCACTATCTTGGATTTGAAGGAATTTAATTATGATAATTGTTCTTTAAAAGATTGTATTTCCTTGTTGCAATCCGTTGTGAATTCTCCTCATGCTTATAGTCAAAATAAAGCTTTTACCAAACATATTGTTGATGCCTAGATGCAATCTTATGATGAAAAACTTAATTTGGAAGTTTCTATACCTAGAAAACTTTATGTTGAGTGGGAACCTACTATAAAGATTAAAATTAAAGATCATGAGTGCTATGCTTTATGTGATTTGGGTGCTAGTGTTTCCACTATTCCGAAAACTTTATGCGATATTCTAGGTTTCCATGATCTTGATGATTGCTCTTTAAATTTGCACCTTGCGGATTCCACCATAAAAAGCCAATGGGAAGGATCAATGATGTTCTCATAATTGCAAATAGGAATTTTGTCCCGTAGATTTTGTCGTTCTTGATATAGATTGCAATCTTTCATGTCCTATTATTCTTGGTACACCTTTTCTTAGAACGATTGGTGCAATTATTGATATGAAGGAAGGGAATATTAGATTTCAGTTTCCATTAAGGAAAGGCACGTAGCACTTTCCAATAAAGAAAGTTAAATTACCTTATGAATCTATCATGCGAGCCACTTATGAATTGAGTGCCAAAGATGGCACTACTTAGATCTATCCTCGCTTTTATGCCTAGCTAGGGGCGTTAAACGGTAGCGCTAGTTAGGAGGCAACCCAATTTTATTTTTGTTTTTTTGTTTTTGCTTCTGTTTAGTAATATATTTATCATCTACCTTCTGTTTAGATTTTCTTTTATGTTTTAATTAGTGTTTGTGCCAAGTTAATCCTATAGGATTTTCTTGGATGATAGCTATTTGATCTTGCTGAAAATTCCAGAAACTTTTTGTTCACGAAAACAATTGTTTAAAATCACCAGAACGTGATAAAATACTTATTCCAATTGCAGTATATCAATAAACAAATTATCTAGGTCGTCCTATTTTTTTAGAATTTTTGGAGTTCCAGAAGTTTGCGTTAGTTACAGATTACTAAAGACTTTTCTGTTTTTGACAGATTCTGTTTTTCGTGTGTTGTTTGCTTATTTTGATGAATCTATGGCTAGTGAAATAGTTTATAAACCATAGAGAAGTTGGAATACAGTAGGTTTAACACCAATATAAATAAAGAATGAGTTCATTACAGTACCTTGAAGTGGTGTTTTGTTTTCTTACGCTAACGGAGCTTACGAGATTTTCTGGTGAGTTTTGTGTTGTGAAGTTTTCAAGTTTTGGGTAAAGATTTGATGGACTATGGAATAAGGAGTGGCAAGAGCCTAAGCTTGGGGATGCCCATGGCACCCCAGGATATTCAATAATAGCAAAAATCCTAAGCTTGGGGATGCCCCATGAAGGCATCCCCTCTTTCGTCTTCGTTTATCGGTAACTTTACTTGGAGCTATATTTTTATTCGCCACATGATATGTGTTTTGCTTGGAGCGTCTTGTATGATATTAGTCTTTGCTTTTTAGTTTTCCACAATCATCCTTGTTGTACACACCTTTTGGGAGAAAACCACATGATTAGAATTTATTAGAACACTATATGTGCTTCACTTATATCTTTTGAGCTAGATAGTTTTTGATCTGGTGCTACACTTAAATCTTTTAGAGCACGGCGGTGGCTTAATTTTGAAGAAATTGTTGATCTCTCATGCTTCACTTATATTATTTTGAGAGTCTTTTAGAGCAGCATGGTATTTGCTATGGTTATAAATTTGGTCCTAGAATGATGAGCATCTAAGTTGAGTATAATAAAAATTATCATACAAAGTGCATTAAACACTAGGATCAATTTGATG
>NW_025240806.1:0-3489 GCF_018294505.1 Triticum aestivum
CCCCCCCCCCCGACAGAGCGACTCCGTCGGGGGAACTTCCCTCTCGGAGGGGGAGATCATCGTCATCATCATCACCAACAACTCTCTCATCTTGGGGAGGGCTATCTCCATCAACATCTTCAACAACTCCATCCCATCTCAAACTCTAGTTCATCTCTTGTGTTCAATCTTGGTACCAGAAGTATAGATTGGTGCTTGTGGGTGACTAGTAGTGTTGATTACATCTTGTAGTTGATCACTATATGGTTTATTTGGTGGAAGATTATATGTTCAGATCCATTATGTTATTTAATAACCCTCTGATCTTGAGCATGATTATCATTTGTGACTAGTTACTTTGGTTCTTGAGGTCACGGGAGAAATCATGTTGCAAGTAATCATGTGAACCTTATATGTGTTCGATATTTTGATGATATGTATGTTGTGATTCCCTTAGGGGTGTCATGTTAATGTCGACTACATGACAATTCACCATATTTGGGCCTAAGGGAATGCATTGTGGAGTAGTTATTAGATGATGGGTTGCGAGAGTGATAGAAGCTTAAACCCTACTTTATGCGCTATTCCGTAAGGGACCGATTGGATCCAAAAGTTTAATGCTATGCTTAGAATTTATTCTTAATACATTTCTCGTAGTTGCGGATGCTTGCAATGAGGTTAATCATAAATAGGAGGTTTGGTCAAGTAACAACATCACCTAAGCACTGGTGCACCCACATATCAAATTATCAAAGTAGCGAGCAGGAATTAAGCCAACATGATGAAAGTGACTAGATGAAATTCACATGTACCCTCAAGAATACTTTGCTTGTCATAAGAGACTGTCTTGGCCTGTGCTTCGCCTCAAAAGTATTGGGCTACCTTACTGCATTTTTGTTACTACTATCGTTACTTGCTCGTTACAAATTATCTTGCTAACAAACTACTCTCCTACTTACAATTTTAGCACTTGCAGACATTACCTTGGTGAAAACCACTTGTCATTTCCTTCTCCTCCTCATTGGGTTCTACACTCTTACTTATCAAAAAGGATACAATTGACCCCATATACTTGTGGGTCATCGCTCAGTAGGAGCTTAATCTCCTCGTCGACGACCACAAGTCCCAACAGACTTTTGTTGATCATTTAGAGTCACAACTACCAATCTGCAATCAGTTTCAAAGTGAAGCTTCTGAATGTCAAGCTCTACTGCAAGAAGTGAAGTGATCTTCTCCTGCACGCCATAGGCTTGTCCGCCTTAGGACTTATCGTCGTTGGAGTGAAGTGGCAAGCTGCTCCACGGAAAGCCCCATCGTGGTCCCTGAATACAAGTACTTCGCCCCCTCTGTCACCATATGGTGCTGTAGCTCCATCCGTATTTGTTTTTGTCTATCATAGCTCTCGAAGTCTCCATTTCTGATGTACTGCATGGTTCTTCTTGTCTCACTCGCTGTAGTCCCATACATAGTCGTTCACTTCTCCATATGATTTGTGGTGAAGTTAGGTAATCAGTCCATCTCGAGAGATTAGATTTGTTGTCCGATTAGCACTCCCACGTGAAATCATTGGGAGTGTCCTGCCAATGCACGTCGGCTCATGCACGTGAGCAGAATCCTTATATACACGCACCTCATCATATCTGGTATGAAGCCAATGTAGTTTCCTGCTATATTTAGCTTCATTATAGTATGCGTTATGGATATTGCTTTTTTACCATCTATTGATATCCTAGCATCATTACGTCTGGACCATCTCCATGACTTTACATAGACACGTGATAACATTTTGTTTTGTTTGAAGATACGTGACAACATTATGGTTTAGTACTTTTGTTACGTATATTAACATGTTACATAATAACTATTGAATCTCAACCATTGTTATTCTTATCGAAAGGTGTAAATAATATTAGCATATGTGGACGAACATGATGGCTTGTTTGTCTCTTGTCTTAAGTATACAATAGATGGGGTTTTCTCAGGATTATTAAAGTAGTGCATAATATCTTTCACATAATGAGCATCGAGAGTTTTAGGACGTTCCCATTTCCATGAGAAGCAAGTACACCTATTGTTTTTGGTATTTTGTGTTCCAAATCCATAACTAAAGATAGAGAACAACTTAGAATAGCAAATAAAATCTACTTAGTGATAAAGCAAACAAGCACACACGAGAATATTCACCCCACGCTATTGCTCCCCGGCAATGGCGCAAGAAAAAGGTCTTGATAACCCACAAGTATAAGGGATTAGTTGTAGCCTTTCTCGATAAATAAGAGTGTCAAACCCAATGAGGAGATAAAGGTAGAACAAATATTCCCCCAAGTTTTATCGACCATCGATACAACTCTACGCACGCTTGACGTTCGCCTTACCTAGAACAGGTGTGAAACTAAAAGTACTTTGTAGGTGTTGTTGGATAGGTTTCCAAGATAATAATGAGTACGTAAATGAAAACTAGGGGATGCTTAGATAAAGAAACAACTAAGTTAGTTTTAGTAGAGAGCTTTTTGTCACAAGAAAATTATTTGTCCCTAGGCAATCGATAACTAGGCTGGTAATCATTATTGCAATTTTATATGCGGGAGAGGCATAAGCTAACATACTTTCTCTTCCTGGATCATATGCACTTATGACTGGAACTCAAGTAAACATCCGTAACTACTGAAGATCATTAAGGTAAGGCACAACCATATCATTAAAGTATCAAGTCCTCTTTATTCCCATGTGCGATAACCCACTTATCACTACTAGGGAAAACCTTATACACAGAACTTTAGCAGTAGTGCGTGTTAAAATAGGACACTGGTGCTAAGTAGCAGTAGCACGCTGGTGTAAACGGCACTACAAATACAGTTGTAGCAGTAGCGCGTCTGAAGATAAAAGTGCTACTACTAAAATTCCCACGGCTTAGCCGATAGGCTACACATAGTAGTAGCGATATATGTCGAACCGCGCTACTGCTACTTGCTTTGTAGCAGCACGTTTACGCTGAAAGGCGCTACTGCTAAAGGAAATAAAACTAAATGGAAAGCAAATAGAAAAGTAAATGAAAATGAAAGAAATAGAAAAAGGTGAAAGAAAAAAAATAAAATGTAAAGAAAAATAAATGAAAAAGGGGGAAAAGAGAAAGGAATAGCAGTAGCACGTATCGAGGAACGTGATGTAGCTAACTTAGCAGTAGCGCACTTCCTGGAACGTGCTACTCCTACTTCACCCAAATCCCCACGGCCACTTCCGCCAAATCCAACACCTCCGCTGTCGCCGCCGCCGTCGCCCGTCGCCTGCCGCACGCTCTCCCGTCGCTCTTTGCACACCCTCGACGCCGCCCCCGACCCCGGACTCGATGCCGCCCCCGACCCCAACCTCGACACCGCCCCCGACCTCGACGCCACCCCCAACCCCGACCTCGACGCCGCCCTCTGTCGCGCGCCCGAGCCCCGACCCCGACCTCGACGCCGCCTACCCCTCCCTCGCCATAGGCACCCGATGTGAGCACACTTGGTCCTC
>NW_025240807.1:0-3489 GCF_018294505.1 Triticum aestivum
GCGGCCAATGACCCAGTTCGCCCCGGCCATCACCGCTCGTCCTGCGCGTGGCCCGCATCCGCCATCGCCTCACTCGCTGCAGCAACCCTGCTTCCCCTCCGCGCACGCCCGTCTCTCCGCTGCCGCTGCTAGTGCCTGCTACAGCCGTCGTAGCCGTCGCCCATGACCGCGCCCGCGCTTCACTGGCGGCGCGCCCATGCTTCCCGGCGCGAGGCCGCGCATGCTACTCGCCTCTCACCCCGCTTCCAGCCTAAGCTCTCGGCGCTGCTGTCCTCAACATCGGCGCTGTAGACCTTCTCTAGCCACCCCGACGCCACCGCTAGACGCGCCGCACCGAAGGCTCTCCAACATGCCCGCTCCCGCACCCAACGGCCGCCGGAATCGGCCGGCCGGCGACCCACGCCGTGCCCTACTTCCCGCCGTCGATAACCACTAACGTGGCCAAGCTAATTAGGCGTTAAACACGCGCTTAATTATCCCCTAAGTGAATGACAGTGGGACCTGCAGTTTAATTAACCCAATCTGTTAAAATAATTAATCTGTTAATTAAAACCTATGACACTGATCGCTGGGTCCCACTAGACCCAGTTCACCAGTCAACGGATGACTAGGCAGGGCCCAGTCACTGCTAGTGGGTCCTGCGCGGGCCCTATTGACTGGTCAACGAGCCAGTTGACTGTTGTTGAAGTGATGACATCATAGTTTCCTTTTCTGTTGAATTTAGTAATTAATATTAATTCCAAAAAAATGCTAAAACTTTGAAAAAATCATAGAAAATAATTCATAACTCGGATGAAAAAGTTTTATACATGAAAGTTGCTCAGAACGACGAGACGAATCCGAACACGCGGTCCGTTCGTCCGCCACACGTCCCTAGCATAGCGAACATGCAACATTTCCCCACCGGTTCATCTGTCTGACACACGTCTGGAACCGGGAAAACTTTCCCGGATATTTCCCCCCCTTCGCCAGTATCGCCTAGCACTGCGTTAGAACACCTCTAGCACTGCTTTTTGTCTTGTTATGCATATGTTTGCGTGTATTTACTATTTCTTCCCCCTCTTCTCTCCGGTAGACCCCGAGACCGCTGTTGATGCCCCTGTGATCGACTACGTCACCGACGACACGTCTACCCCTTTTCAGCGGAGCTTTCACGATGCGGAGCATCCCACGTTCATCCCCATGTACACTCTGACTACTCTCCAAGCCCCAAGAGGACATATGACGAGACCTCGAACATACGCTGTTGGACACAAGGTGAATTCACTCCTCTTCGAACCGTCACTTTCCGCATGTGAGACATGGCTACTACCTTATGCATGGACCTTGTATACACTCAGGTACAATCAAGATGACCATGGAGAATCCAAGGACCAAGGTCAAGCATGGAAGAGAAGACGGAAGAAAGGAGAAGAAGAAGACGGAGCGGCTGCTGGAGCCAGGCCGGACATCCGGACCGCTGTTCGGATCATCCAGGCCCAGCCGGATCATCCGGATCCTCCCCCGTATCGTCCGGGTAACTGCGCCAAAGGCACCCGAAGGCTTCCACCGAAACTGGATCATCTGGGACTCCATCCGGATCATCCGGACCCTTGACGCCCGGATCATCCGGGACCCCGTCCGGATCATCCGGCCTTGCCTGCGCGCATGACTTGGGCCGAGACCCGTGTACCCCTTCGCCCCTCACTTACCCCTTCATGGCTTAGCACTATAAATAGACCTCCTCCTCCCCATTTTGAGGGTTAGAATTGGTTTAGCTCATATTTTGTGTGAGAGCCTTGCTCATCCACTTGGTTACTTCTCCTCGGAGCTCACGACCTCTTCGGAGAAGATCCCCCAAGCGGACTCAAGACCCCTTCAAGGTAAGACAATCAAGACCTCCTCTCGGAGAAGAACGACTACCCTTGTATCTTTCCTTTGTTGATTTTGAATCTTGTGCTACCTTATGTGTTCGGTGATCTAGCCCTTGTGTGATCGATTACTTGTCGGTTTAGTGATCCTCTCGTCCCCCCCTCCCCCCGATTTCCTCGTGTTCTTCCGCGCGTTCTTCGTGTTTCCCCCCGTAGGATCCTCTCCAAACGTGAAAGATCGACCCTTAGGGTTCCGCCCTACATCATCTTGGTATCATGAACCACATTGATCACATTTTTGGATCCCCTACCCCATGTTATCTAGCTTGATTTTGTTGATTTTGTCCTAAATCCGAAAATCCCCACCAAAAATAGCCCCCAATTTTTTTTGTGATTTGTTGGTTTGATGATGTTTTGTTGATTTTGATCCGTGGATTTTCTTGGTTTCAAGTGGATCTAGCATCTCCCCAAGTTTCCCCACCTTCCATCCACGAAATCCATCAAATTTTGCCCCGAAAATCATCCATTTCCGCGAAAACATTCGTCCCCGAGAGGAAATCTCGAGCAGTTTGACCTGCCCGGATCATCCGGACCTTCTACCGGATCATCCGGACACCTCCCGGATCAGCTGGACCCTCTCCCGGACGTCAGGATAACCCACGCGTGATAGAGGCGGGGTGTCCTGATCTTTCGATGAGATGATAACTATCGATTTGGTGAAGATGACTTTGACAATCCGACTACAAACGTGCACGACGTTGCGCCTTAGCAATCGCTAAACCAACTCCGAGAGGTTATTGACCACGCTGGAGCACAATCAACCTGACCACGAAGGTCTATTCCTGCAAGCAATCGAAGAACAAGCAAGAATATGATAAAAGCAATCTGAATATTGCGAGTATATATGAAGTATTGATAAAGGTGGGGATCCGTAAGCGGTCTTGGTCTGGTCGTTGGACACAAACGAAGTACACGAAGTTGCAATGGCTAACTTTTAACTAAACAAATCCCTAGGAAAAGCTACTAGATGGATCTACTTATATAGGAGCAAGGGGTGGTGGCCAAGGAGGTGGGAGGACGTCCCAAGGCAGCCTAAAACTAAATCTAGGTCGTACAAGGCCAATGGGCCCAAGTGGAGGTGATGTAACACCTTTGGACTTGTCGTTTGAGTCGGATTCTGCTGCAGCATCAGATTGTTTCGTCCACAACTCAACGCTCCGGACGAATTTGAAGGTGATTCCAATTGGGTTGGAAAGTGCACGAAATCTAGTTTCCAACAAAAAAAGAATCACCCAATTCGGAGTCCGTATGAAAAACTTGTGTGCGTTTTGAGTCAGGTATGTCTGTGCAGTCCGAATCTGAATCCAGAACGTGAGAGACTTGGACTCTATCTTCTCTTGGGCCAAAAGTGACGTGAGAGAACTTTTTGGACAGCAAATAAACATCTCTTTCTTCCTTATCTTCATATGTGGATTGTACAAATGTCTCATACACCTGCAATTAGACAAAACACAAAAGTGTGTGAAGTATTTTTGTTCTGGATAACATAAATAGATTATTGAATAGTTTGCACTAGAAATCACCTGACAAATATGCATATATGCAATATTTTTGGTCATATCCAAGGTAGTCATGTCCT
>NW_025240808.1:0-3489 GCF_018294505.1 Triticum aestivum
AGATAAAAACAGCTCGTGAGCATACGCTATTCTTATTATTTAGATCAGTGACGCGGGATCTTGTTTATGAGTGTACCATTATGCAAATTTATTTAAAAAATAACATCATGAGAAAGAATTATACATGTGAATATGACTCAAAGAAAGCTTTTCTGCCTCTTTATATCTATCAAAAGAAAAGTGTACAAAATGAGGTGTCCTTGACTTGAATTGATTTTCATGAGGTGAAACAATCCAGGGTAAACTGGATCTAGACTTGTATTCCTTCTACGTTTACCTTAACCATCAAAACTACTCGAAAATAATGACCGTGATATGTTTTGCGTGGTTCCATCAGTACTCGTGCATAAGCTACCCACAGGATCTAAGGGTGATGGAGATTGACTGCAATAAAGAAGAAATTCAATTGCCTGTCCAGACTTGAGATAAAACAACTTGTGAGGACAAGCAGACCCTTTTAATATATAGAGCAACTCAGGATTTTATTTGTGACCTACCAGTTATGCAGGGTTATTTTGAAACAACATCATGAGATAAAATTATACATGAAAAGACAACTAAAGGAAACTTCTCTGACTCCTTATATCTATTGACAAAATTAGTTGTGCTTGACCAGAATGAATTTTCTCAAGGTGAAACGATCCAGGTAAACTGGATCTACACTTGTATTCCATCAAGTTACCTTCACCATCAAAATTACTTGGAAATATTTATCGCAGTCTAGTATTTTCGTGATTCCATGAGAACTCATGCGTAAACTACTCATAGCGTGGAAGATATATTACCAACCCCATTCTCTTAAATAGCAATTGGAACAAACAAGACGACAAAACACAATTATGTTCCCAAGCTTGCTTGGTTTTCCCACAAGCACAAGAAAATATACACTACCAAATCATGTAAACAAGAATTATAAATTACAACAATGAACAAGCAAGCAATAGACAAGTCTTGTGATAATTATGAAGGGAAGGAAATAACAAGGATGTAATAGAAATTTTACCACTTCATATTGTTCGTGAACACAATGATGGCGGGAAATTGATATATATATGTGTCCCATACATCAGCTTGCATTGTTTCGCACAAACACTCTGAAGCTGCAACGTCTTGACGTCGATTGAGAAATATTCAAAGAGTGGATTCTCTAGAGACGAGGCTTCTGTCCTTGTCAAGGGCAAGTACCTCTCTGTTGCATCTCTGATATGATATTTGTACACAGAATCTAGTGAAATTGTTTTCTCCATTTGCCACTGGATGGGACTCTTGCCTTTGTTCTGTGCAATGGTATAGCTGAGATCAGGTGCAATTTCACCGTGAAAACCAATGTGTTCATGAATCGGGACTAAAGGCTCTTACGAATCGGGACTATTAGGCGTTTTTCTACTAGTGCAAACACCCCAATCCTGCCTTTGCCTGCCTCCGCAATGGCTATTCCTTGTGCACTCCATTCTTCAGGTGGGAGGTCAGCAATGGAGAACTCCATCCTCCTCGTGTCTAGCACCAGCAACTTTTTCCTCTTAATCACTACCCAGTCCCAATAGAAGCATCCATAAGCATAATGGCGCATGAGAAAAAGAGGGTTGGTTTGTGACATCCCAGCCTTTTCGGCCATGCCATGAACGAAAGCACTCCAATCCTTGGATGCAGTGGCTTGCCATTGCCCGGTGCTCGAAGAGAAAACTAAGGCAGCTAGCTTAGTTTTGCTATATGCCATCCAGATCACTCTAAATGCTTCCTCTTCTGTCTCCTCCTCGCGGAGCGGAACGAGGAAAGATTTGCATCGGAGCCTTTGTGCGATGGGGATCGGGTGATTCACCGAAGCGGCTAAGGGCATCTCCAGCCGCGCCCCAGGAAGGCCTTCCCAGACATTTTTTTCGCGCCGGCGCCGAAAAAACGGCCCAGTCGCGCCCCAGGAGCTCGATTTTCGCCGGCTTGGGCCGAAAACAGCGCCGGCGGACCCAGCCCGAACCCGGCATGCTGGGGGGCGCCCGGGGGCGCCGGGCGAACTGTTTTGGTGCGAAAAAGCCGCGGGCCCGCCGCGTCAGCGACACGGCTCTCTTCTCGGCCCTCCGTCGTCCTCATCGCCTCGTTTCCCGCGGCGAATCAATGCCAAAGCTGCCGCGCGCTGCCGCGCCGGTCAGCCTGCACCATTGATGCCTCACGGGCGGCGCAGTGAAGACCGGACGACGCGCGTCCCTCGCCTTCCCTCGCCCGCCACTCGTACACACGGTGGCACGCGCGCCTCGGCCTATATATGACGCGCCCCGGCGCACTCGGCGACTCACACTCTCCCGCCGTCGTCGTTCCTCCCTCTCCTCTCCTCTCTTTCGCCGTCTCCAGTTCACACCCATGGCCGAGCGCTTCCCAGGCGACGGCGCGGCGGCGAACGGCTTCGGCCGCCGCCATCTTCATGAAGACGAGGCTCGCCTCCTTTACGAGGCCGAGTACCCGGTCCCGCCGGACATGTGGGTGCCCGGTGCGTGGAGGATCAGCGCGGCGGCGTGCCGGTGCCCCCGGTACCCACCGGCGCGGCGCGGCGTGCGGAGATCGCACGCATCCGCTCGAACCTGCCGCGTGCGGCGAGGGAGGGGCCACGGTACGTCCCCGACAGCCCGCTCTGGGACCCTTACTTCCGCCGCCGTCACGCTCAGCAGCTCGAGGCCACAAACGGCGTCGTGCCCTCCGGCAGGCTCAACGCCGCCGGCCGGCGTCGGTGGTGGGGCGTGTCCGGGCGCACGTTGGAGGCCATCCTCGAGTACATCGAGGGCGGCAACACGCCGCGCCTCGAGTACCCCGCTCCCCCTTCCTTCTCACGCCGCCGGGGAAGCTCTTGGACCCCGAGGCGCATGGAGACCGGGGGGTCCTCCTCCTCGTCCGGCGGCTCGCCCTGCCTCCGCCCCGTCAAGCCGGAGTCCCAGGGCACGCCGGTCAGCACACGCACCCGCAGCTCCGCGTCCGCATCGGCGCCAATGCCTCTCCACCCACCGGCCGCTTCGTCCTCGTCGAGCCCAAACCGGAGCCCGGCCTCCCCGCGGAGTACGAGGAGATAGCCCGGCGCGGCTTCTCCGACGAGGACGCTATGCGGTGGGCGCGGGATGACTACCTCCGCGACGAGATGGTCCGGCAGCGCCGGGCCCTGGAGGAGATCGCCGCCCGCAAGCGTGGGCGCGAGGACGAGCACGACGTCGTGGTCCTCGACAGCGACGACGACGACGACGACGACGCCCCCGGACCGTCCAACCCGCTGCGTCAACCGGGGAAGGGATGCAGCAGGGACGGCGGAGGCGTAGGCGGGGGCGGCGACGACGACGATGACGACGACGGCGGTGACTACACGCGGTTCTACAGCCTCCTCGGCATGTAGAACCGCGTGGGCGGGCGGCGAGGCGGGCGGCGAGGGAGACGGCGGGGGTAGCCCGCGGTAGTTTTTTTTTTCTTTTTTTGTAAAATATGTTTAAGTTTGAACAAACTCGCCGATGTTTGCGT
>NW_025240809.1:0-3489 GCF_018294505.1 Triticum aestivum
CAAGAAGGATTTCTGGTGCCGTTGCCGAGGAGGTCTTCGCTCAAGTCAAGACATACCAAATACCCATCACAAACTCATCTCCCTTGCATTTACATTATTTGCCATTTGCCTCTCGTTTTCCTCTCCCCCACTTCACCCTTGCCGTTTTATTCGCCCTCTCTTTCCCAATCTCCTCTCTCGTTCGCTTGCCTTTTTGTTTGCTTGTGTGTTGGATTGCTTGTCACGATGGCACAAGATAATACCAAGTTGTGTGACTTTTCCAATACCAATAATAATTATTTCCTTAGTACTCCGATTGCTCCTCATAATGATGTTGAGTCTTGTGAAATCAATGCTTCATTGCCGAATCTTGTTATGAAAGATCAATTCTCCGGCCTTCCTCATGAAGATGTCGCTACCCATTTAAACAACTTTGTTGATTTATGTGAGATGCAAAAGAAGAAAGATATGGATAATGATACTGTTAAATTGAAGTTATTTCCATTTTCACTTAGAGATCGTGCTAAAGTTTGGTTTTCATCTTTGCCTAAGGATAGTATTGATTCGTGGAATAAGTGCAAAGATGCTTTTATCTCTAAGTATTTTCCTCCCGCTAAGATCATCTCTCTTAGGAACTATATTATGAATTTTAAAAAACTTGATCATGAGCATGTTGCCCAATCTTGGGAAAGAATGAAATTGATGATTCGCAATTGTCCTACTCATGGTTTGAATTTATGGATGATCATACAAAAATTTTATGCCGGATTGAACTTTGATTCTAGAAATCTGTTAGATTCGGCCGCGGGAGGCACGTTTATGGAAATCATTTTAGGAGAAGCTACTAAACTCCTTGATAACATTATGGCTAATTATTCTCAATGGCACACCGAAAGATCTACTAGTAAAAAAAGTGCATGCTATAGAAGAAATTAATGTTTTGAGTGGAAATATGGATGAACTTATGAAATTGTTTGCTACTAAGAGTGCTTCTATCGATCCCAATGATATGCCTTTGTCTACTCTGATTGAGAATAATAATGAATCTATGGATGTGAATTTTGTTGGTAAGAATAATTTTGGTAACAATGATTATAGAGGAAACTTTAATTCTAGACCTTTCTCTAGTAATTCCTCTAATAATTATGGAAATTCCTACAATCATTCTTATGGTAATTTTAATAAGATGCCCTCTGAATTTGAGAATAGTGTGAAAGAATTTATGATCTCTCAAAGAATTTTAATGCCATGCTTCAAGAAAAAGTGCTTAAAGTTGATGATTAGGCTAGGAACATTGATAGACTTTCGCTTGATGTTGACTCTTTGAAACTTAGATCTACTCCTCCTAAGCATGATATCAATTAGTCTCTCAAAGCTATGAGAATTTCCATTGATGAGTGCAAAGAAAGAACCGCTAGATTGCGTGCTAAGAAAGATTGCTTTGTAAAGACGTGTTCCTCTAGTTTTCATGAAAATAATGATGAAGATCTTAAAGTTATTGATGTGTCCCCTATTAGATCTTTGTTTTGCAATATGAATCTTGATAATGATGGGATTGGAGATCAGTCAACTTTAGTTAAAAGGCGTCTCAATGATTCCGAGTTTTTAGGTCTTGATGCTAAATTTGATAAAAGTGGGATTGGAGAGGTCACGACTTTAAATAGCATTGAACCCACTATCTTGGATTTGAAGGAATTTAATTATGATAATTGTTCTTTAAAAGATTGTATTTCCTTGTTGCAATCCGTTGTGAATTCTCCTCATGCTTATAGTCAAAATAAAGCTTTTACCAAACATATTGTTGATGCCTAGATGCAATCTTATGATGAAAAACTTAATTTGGAAGTTTCTATACCTAGAAAACTTTATGTTGAGTGGGAACCTACTATAAAGATTAAAATTAAAGATCATGAGTGCTATGCTTTATGTGATTTGGGTGCTAGTGTTTCCACTATTCCGAAAACTTTATGCGATATTCTAGGTTTCCATGATCTTGATGATTGCTCTTTAAATTTGCACCTTGCGGATTCCACCATAAAAAGCCAATGGGAAGGATCAATGATGTTCTCATAATTGCAAATAGGAATTTTGTCCCGTAGATTTTGTCGTTCTTGATATAGATTGCAATCTTTCATGTCCTATTATTCTTGGTACACCTTTTCTTAGAACGATTGGTGCAATTATTGATATGAAGGAAGGGAATATTAGATTTCAGTTTCCATTAAGGAAAGGCACGTAGCACTTTCCAATAAAGAAAGTTAAATTACCTTATGAATCTATCATGCGAGCCACTTATGAATTGAGTGCCAAAGATGGCACTACTTAGATCTATCCTCGCTTTTATGCCTAGCTAGGGGCGTTAAACGGTAGCGCTAGTTAGGAGGCAACCCAATTTTATTTTTGTTTTTTTGTTTTTGCTTCTGTTTAGTAATATATTTATCATCTACCTTCTGTTTAGATTTTCTTTTATGTTTTAATTAGTGTTTGTGCCAAGTTAATCCTATAGGATTTTCTTGGATGATAGCTATTTGATCTTGCTGAAAATTCCAGAAACTTTTTGTTCACGAAAACAATTGTTTAAAATCACCAGAACGTGATAAAATACTTATTCCAATTGCAGTATATCAATAAACAAATTATCTAGGTCGTCCTATTTTTTTAGAATTTTTGGAGTTCCAGAAGTTTGCGTTAGTTACAGATTACTAAAGACTTTTCTGTTTTTGACAGATTCTGTTTTTCGTGTGTTGTTTGCTTATTTTGATGAATCTATGGCTAGTGAAATAGTTTATAAACCATAGAGAAGTTGGAATACAGTAGGTTTAACACCAATATAAATAAAGAATGAGTTCATTACAGTACCTTGAAGTGGTGTTTTGTTTTCTTACGCTAACGGAGCTTACGAGATTTTCTGGTGAGTTTTGTGTTGTGAAGTTTTCAAGTTTTGGGTAAAGATTTGATGGACTATGGAATAAGGAGTGGCAAGAGCCTAAGCTTGGGGATGCCCATGGCACCCCAGGATATTCAATAATAGCAAAAATCCTAAGCTTGGGGATGCCCCATGAAGGCATCCCCTCTTTCGTCTTCGTTTATCGGTAACTTTACTTGGAGCTATATTTTTATTCGCCACATGATATGTGTTTTGCTTGGAGCGTCTTGTATGATATTAGTCTTTGCTTTTTAGTTTTCCACAATCATCCTTGTTGTACACACCTTTTGGGAGAAAACCACATGATTAGAATTTATTAGAACACTATATGTGCTTCACTTATATCTTTTGAGCTAGATAGTTTTTGATCTGGTGCTACACTTAAATCTTTTAGAGCACGGCGGTGGCTTAATTTTGAAGAAATTGTTGATCTCTCATGCTTCACTTATATTATTTTGAGAGTCTTTTAGAGCAGCATGGTATTTGCTATGGTTATAAATTTGGTCCTAGAATGATGAGCATCTAAGTTGAGTATAATAAAAATTATCATACAAAGTGCATTAAACACTAGGATCAATTTGATG
>NW_025240810.1:0-3489 GCF_018294505.1 Triticum aestivum
GAGAGAGAGAGCGAGGGAGAGGAAGGAGAGAGCCGGGGAGAGTGAGAGAAAGCAGGGGGGATCGGGACGGGCTGCGGGCGTCGTCCACGCGGCCAGGAGGGCGTCGGCAAGCAGGAGGTGGCCGCGCGGCCGTGCGCGCGCGAGCACGCAGCAGCTTCGGGGCGAGGGGAGGAAGACGACGGGGAGCTACAGTGCTGGGCTGGGTCGGTTGCTGGCTGGGCCGCACAGGTAAGTTTTTCCCTCTCTTTTCTGTTTTCTGTTTTATTTAATATATCTGCAACTTTGTTGAATTAAATAAAATACCTAGGCAACTTCAAAAATCACCAAACTATTCCTGGCCCATAGTTGGATTATTTCCAACATGAATCATTTTAGTTTGGGGATATTTGAGCATTTAAATATTTTATATTATTTTAAATGCCCAAATTCAAATATTTATGATTTAATTCAAAAACCCTAGGATGGCCTAGGAAAATGTGCACCATTTTTGGCAGAGGTTCTGAACCAAGACAAAAATGATGGGCATTTTAGAAGGGCATTTCAGGTTCATTGAAAATTATTTTAGTAAACCCTAGTTGGTTTCAGAGGGGACTGGGGGTTCTGTCATCCCCATTTCAAGTTTCTGATGAATGAGTAAACATGATGCAACACTCTAATGCATGACTAGCTAGGGTGTGACAACTCACCCCCACTCAAAAGAATCTCGTCCCGAGATTTGGGTTCCTCCGGGAAGAAGGCGGGATATTCGAGTCGAAGACGATCCTCCCTTTCCCAAGTTGCTTCATCTTCAGAATGGTGCGACCATTGAACCTTGAGAAACTTGATATTATGACGTCGCGTGGTACGTTCGGCTTGATCGAGGATACGAATGGGGTACTCTCGATATGTAAGATTATCTTGGAGATCAAGCGTTTCGTGGTCCACTTCACGGATAGGATCCGAGAAGCAACACCTGAGTTGAGAGACGTGGAAGACATCGTGAACTCTGGAGAGGTGCGGAGGTAGTTCCAATTGGTAGGCAACTTCTCCTCGTTTGGCAAGAATGCGAAAATGTCCAATGTAACGAGGAGCCAATTTGCCTTTGATACTGAAGCGATGGGTTCCCTTCAGAGGGGTGACCCGAAGGTAAGCCTTCTCGTCAACCTCGAAAGTCATAGCCTTATGTTTTCGGTCATATTGACTCTTTTGACGGGATTGGGCTGTTTTCAACTTTTCACGAACGATACGAACTTGTTCTTCTGCTTCCTGAATCATATCCGGGCCAAAGAATTGTCTTTCCCCGGTCTCTGACCAGTTAAGGGGTGTTCGACATCGTCGTCCATAGAGAACTTCAAAAGGGGCTTTACCCAAGCTAGATTGATAGCTGTTGTTGTAAGCGAATTCGGCAAATGGAAGGCACTTCTCCCAGTCCATTCCGAACGAGATAACAGAGGCTCGAAGCATGTCTTCTAGAATCTGATTGACGCGTTCCACTTGACCACTTGACTGAGGGTGGAAAGCGGTGCTGAAGGAGAGACGAGTTCCCATAGCATTTTGGAAACTTTCCCAAAATCGAGAGGTGAAAAGACTTCCTCGATCCGAGTTAATTTCCAAAGGAACACCATGGAGAGACACTATTCGGGAGATATACAAGTCTGCCAGCTGACTAGCGGTTATATTCTCACGAACAGGTAAGAAATGAGCTACTTTGGAAAGACGATCGACCACGACGAAGATAGCATTATTCCCTCTCTTTGTCCTGGGAAAACCGGTAATGAAATCCATACCAATTTTATCCCATTTCCATTCAGGAATAGCTAAGGGTTGAAGGGTGCCAGCAGGCCGTTGATGCTCTGCTTTTACACGACGACAGACGTCGCAATTAGCAATATACTGAGCGATTTCTCTCTTCATCCTAGTCCACCAGAACCTCTGGCGTAGGTCCTGATACATCTTAGTACTACCGGGATGAATGGTGAGAGGAGATTCATGGGCCTCCTTAAGGATCAACTGCCGTAGATGCTGGTTCTTGGGAACCACTAGACGGTTCTCAAAGTACACAACACCATGATCATTTGTGGAGAAACAACTAGCACCTCCGCTAGCAATGTTCTCTTTGATTTTAGATATTCCCTTATCTCGCTTTTGGGCAGCGATGATTTGATCCGTAAGAGTAGGTTTTGCTACCAAGGTGGAGAGAAAACCTTGAGGTACAATGTGAAGGTTAAGCTTCCGAAATTCCTCATGGAGAAGCGGTTGACTTTGTTGTAACATCAGGTTGTTACAATAAGATTTACGACTTAGCGCATCAGCCATGACGTTGGCTTTCCCTGGGGTATAGGTTATTCCTAAGTCGAAGTCAGTGATCAATTCAACCCAACGTCTTTGCCTGAGATTCAGATCCGGTTGGGTGAAGATGTACTTCAGACTTTGGTGATCAGTGAATATCTCGCAACGATTACCAAGGAGGTAATGTCGCCAGGTCTTAAGTGCATAGACTACGGCTGCAAGTTCTAGATCATGAGTAGGATAATTCTCCTCATGTGGGTGCAATTGCCGTGAAGCGTAGGCAATTACGTGTCGATCTTGCATGAGAATGCAACCTAGTCCTTGTCGCGAGGCGTCGCAGTAGATAACAAAGTCCTTGGAGAAGTCTGGCGGTACCAGCACGGGAGCAGAGGTCAGGCGTCTTTTCAGTTCCTGAAAGCTGTGCTCACATTGTGGAGTCCATTCGAACTTCTTATCTTTCTTGAGGAGTTCGGTTAGAGGTTTGGCAACCTTGGAGAAGTTCTCGACAAAGCGACGACAATAGCTCGCTAAGCCTAGAAAACTCCGAACTTGCTTGACCGATTCAGGTGGTGTCCAATCAAGGACGGCTTGAACTCGCTCAGGGTTAACAGCAATACCTTTACCAGATATTACATGGCCCAGATAGGTCACTTCTGACAACCAGAATTCACATTTTGAAAATTTGCGATAAAGGCGATGCTCTCGAAGTTTCTTCAACACTAGCCTTAGATGTTCGGCATGTTCTTCCTCGTTCTTGGAGTAGATGAGTATATCATCGAGATAAACTACGACGAATTTATCCAAATACTCCATGAAGATTGAGTTCATTAACCGAGAAAAGGTGGCTGGAGCGTTGGTTAAACCAAAGGACATGACGGTGTACTCGTATTGGCCATAACGAGTAACAAAGGCCGTTTTAGGAATGTCCCCGTTTCTGATTTTGATTTGATGGTAGCCCAACCTCAAATCCATCTTGGAGAAGACTGAGGATCCAGCGAGCTGATCATACAGATCGTTGATCCTGGGAAGTGGATATTTGTTCTTGATTGTGACCAAGTTGACAGGTCGGTAATCTACAACCATCCGGTCCGTACCATCCTTCTTCTTGACGAATAGGACGGGGCAAGCCCACGGAGATGAGCTAGGTCGAATGAAACCCTTTTTCAAGGACTCATCGAGTTGTTTCTTAAGCTCGGCTAGTTCTAGGGGTGCCATCTTATA
>NW_025240811.1:0-3489 GCF_018294505.1 Triticum aestivum
AGTACGATTACGACGTTCGGACACACCATTACGCTGTGGTGTTCCGGGTGGCGTGAGTTGCGAAACTATTCCACAGTTTTTCAAATGTACACCAAACTCGTAACTCAAATATTCTCCTCCACGATCAGATCGTAGAAACTTTATTTTCTTGTTACGATGATTTTCAACTTCACTCTGAAATTCTTTGAACTTTTCAAATGTTTCAGACTTATGCTTCATTAAGTAGATATATCCATATCTGCTCAAATCATCTGTGAAGGTGAGAAAATAACGATATCCGCCACGAGCCTCAATATTCATCGGACCACATACATCGGTATGTATGATTTCCAACAAATCTGTTGCTCTCTCCATAGTACCGGAGAACGGTGTTTTAGTCATCTTGCCCATGAGGCATGGTTCGCAAGTACCAAGTGATTCATAATCAAGTGGTTCCAAAAGTCCATTAGTATGGAGTTTCTTCATGCGTTTTACACCGATATCACCTAAACGACAGTGCCACAAATAAGTTGCACTTTCATTATCAACTCTGTATCTTTTGGTTTCAACATTATGAATATGTGTATTACTACTATCGAGATTTAGTAAGAATAGACCACTCTTCAAGGGTGCATGACCATAAAAGATATTACTCATATAAATAGAACAACCATTATTCTCTGATTTAAATGAATAACCGTCTCGCATTAAACAAGATCCAGATATAATGTTCATGCTCAACGCTGGCACCAAATAACAATTATTTAGGTCTAATATTAATCCCGAAGGTAGATGTAGAGGTAGCGTGCCGACCGCGATCACATCGATTTTGGAACCGTTTCCCACGCGCATCGTCACCTCGTCCTTTGCCAGTGCCCGCTTATTCTGTAGTCCCTGTTTTGAGTTGCAAATATTAGCAACAGAACCAGTATCAAATACCCAGGTGCTACTGCGAGCATTGGTAAGGTACACATCAATAACATGTATATCACATATACCTTTGTTCACCTTGCCATCCTTCTTATCCGCCAAATACTTGGGGCAGTTCCGCTTCCAGTGACCAGTCTGCTTGCAGTAGAAGCACTCAGTTTCAGGCTTAGGTCTAGACTTGGGTTTCTTCTCTTGAGCAGCAACTTGCTTGCCGTTCTTTTTGAAGTTCCCCTTTTTCTTCCCTTTGCCCTTTTTCTTGAAACTAGTGGTCTTGTTAACTATCAACACTTGATGCTCCTTCTTGATTTCTACCTCCGCAGCTTTCAGCATTGCGAAGAGCTCGGGAATAGTCTTGTTCATCCCTTGCATATTATAGTTCATCACGAAGCTCTTGTAGCTTGGTGGCAGTGATTGGAGAATTCTGTCAATGACGCAATCATCCGAAAGATTAACTCCCAATTGAATCAAGTGATTATTATACCCAGACATTTTGAGTATATGCTCACTGACAGAACTGTTCTCTTCCATCTTGCAGCTATAGAACTTATTGGAGACTTCATATCTCTCAATCCGGGCATTTGCTTGAAATATTAACTTCAACTCCTGGAACATCTCATATGCTCCATGACGTTCAAAACGTCGTTGAAGTCCCGATTCTAAGCCGTAAAGCATGGCCCACTGAACTATCGAGTAGTCATCAGCTTTGCTCTGCCAGACGTTCATAACATCTGGCGTTGCTCCAGCAGCAGGCCTGGCACCTAGCGGTGCTTCCAGGACGTAATTCTTCTGTGCAGCAATGAGGATAATCCTCAAGTTACGGACCCAGTCCGTGTAATTGCTACCATCATCTTTCAACTTTGCTTTCTCAAGGAACGCATTAAAATTTAACGGAACAACAGCACGAGCCATCTATCTACAATCAACATAAACAAGCAAGATACTATCAGGGACTAAGTTCATGATAAATTTTAAGTTCAATTAATCATATTATTAAAGAACTCCCACTTAGATAGACATCCCTCTAATCCTCTAAGTGATCACGTAATCCAAATCAACTAAACCATGTCCGATCATCACGTGAGATGGAGTAGTTTCATCGGTGAACATCATTATGTTGATCATATCTACTATATGATTCACGCTCGACCTTTCGGTCTCCGTGTTCCGAGGCCATATCTGCATATGCTAGGCTCGTCAAGTTTAACCTGAGTTTTCTGCGTGCGCAACTGTTTTGCACCCGTTGTATTTGAACGTAGAGCCTATCACACCCGATCATCACGTGGTGTCTCAGCACGAAGAACTTTTGCAACGGTGCATACTCAGGGAGAACACTTCTTGATAATTTTAGTGAGAGATCATCTTATAATGCTACCGTCAATCAAAGCAAGATAAGATGCATAAAAAGATAAACATCACATGCAATCAATATAAGTGATATGATATGGCCATCATCATCTTGTGCTTGTGATCTCCATCTCCGAAGCACCGTCATGATCACCATCGTCACCGGCGCGACACCTTGATCTCCATCGTAGCATCGTTGTCGTCTCGCCAATCTTATGCTTCCACGACTATCACTACCGTTTTAGTAATAAAGTAAAGCATTACATCGCGATTGCATTGCATACAATAAAGCGACAACCATATGGCTCCTGCCAGTTGCCGATAACTTGGTTACAAAACATGATCATCTCATACAATAAAATTCAGCATCATGCCTTGACCATATCACATCACAACATGCCCTGCAAAAACAAGTTAGACGTCCTCTACTTTGTTGTTGCATGTTTTACGTGGCTGCTACGGGCTTAAGTAAGAACCAATCTCACCTACGCATCAAAACCACAACGATAGTTTGTCAAATAGACTCCGTTTTAACCTTCGCAAGGACCGGGCGTAGCCATACTTGGTTCAACTAAAGTTGGAGAGGCAGTCGCCCGCAAGCCATCTCTGTGCAAAGCACGTCGAGGGAACCGGTCTCGCGTAAGCTTACGCGTAAGGTTGGTCCGGGTCGTCTCGTCCAACAATACCGCCGAACCAAAGTATGACATGCTGGTAGGCAGTATGACTTGTATCGTCCACAACTTACTTGTGTTCTACTCGTGCATATAACATCAACATTATTAACCTAGGCTCGGATGCCACTGTTGGGTTTCGTAGTAATTTCAAAAAATTTCCTACGCGCACACAGGATCATGTGATGCATAGCAACGAGAGGAGAGTGTTGTCTACGTACCCAACGCAGACCGACTGCGGAAGCGATGACACGACGTAGAGGAAGTAGTCGTACGTCTTCACGATCCAACCGATCAAGCACCGAAACTACGGCACCTCCGAGTTCGAGCACACGTTCAGCTCGATGACGATCCCCGGACTCCGATCCAGCAAAGTGTCGGGGAAGAGTTTCGTCAGCACGACGGCGTGGTGACGATCTTGATGAACTACAGCAGCAGGGCTTCGCCTAAACTCCGCTACAGTATTATTGAGGAATATGGTGGCAGGGGGCACCGCACACGGCTAAGGAATCGATCACGTGGATCAACTTGTGTCAACTTGTGTGTTTAGAGGTGCCCCTGCCTC